>NC_134356.1:659475925-659563425 GCF_048569485.1 Anomaloglossus baeobatrachus | reverse complement strand
GCACAGAAAACTGCCGCCGGCTCTGCAGTCATTTCCCTCCGATCTGAAATGATCAAACATTTCAGATCGGAGGGAAATGTCCTCCCCCTGACCCCTCCTCCGGTCCACCGGAGCCCTCTGGTCACCGGAGCCCCCTCCGGTTCTCCAGAGCCACCACCCCCCTCCCCCCTCCGGAGCGTGGAAGATGGCGGCGCACAGCGCGCGGCCGCCTTCATTCTGCTCTTTCTGCCGCATGTGACACGTCACATGCGGCAGAAAGGTGTCCCCAGGTCCCACTAGGTCACCCCCCGTCACCCCCCATCACCCCCCCCAGCCCCCAGTTATATGTTACCTGGCTGCTGGTGCTCCGGGCCCGCGATCGCCGCCTCCTTCTTCAATGCTGGCGGCGCATGCGCAGACAGCGGCTGTCAGCTGGATCCCTGCAAGCAGGGATCCTGCTGACGTCGCAACTGCACAAGCTACTCCACTGTGGACCGGGGGAGGGTGAGTGCGGTAATCTGCAGTCACACTCCTCACATGGAGAGACTGCTGTTCCAGAAAATGGGGGGTACGTTCTGTGAGCGTGCCCCTCATATTCTGGAATGAGGTTACTGCAGGTCACTCTGCCCTAGGTTGGACCGGGGCAGTGTGAGTGCAGTATTCTCAGATTACTGCACCCACACTGCTCATGGAGAGCTTGCTCTTCCAGAAAATGGGGGATACGTTCCCTGAACGTGCCCCCCATATTCTAGAAGATCCAGAGTCGGCGTGGGACCTCCAAAATGGATTACAGCGACCGGAATTTCTTTATTTTCAATAAATTGGTAAAAGAGGAATGTTTCGGGGAGTGTTTTTTCAAATTTTTTTTTTTTGTCTTTTTTTTTTTCTATTACTGACTGGGTTAGTGATGTCGGGTATCTGTTCAGATGCCGTGACATCACTAACCCCAGGGCTTGATGCCAGGTGACATTACAGCTGGTATCAACCCCATATATTACCCCGTCTGCCACCGCACCAGGGCGCGGGATGAGCTGGGGCGAAGCGCCAGGATTGGCGCATCTAATGGATGCGCCACTTCTGGGGCGGCTGCGGCCTGCTATTTTTAGGCTGGGAAGAGTCCAATAACCATGGCTCTTCCCACCCTGAGAATACCAGACCCCAGCTGTCCGCTTCACCTTGGCTGGTGATCTAATTTGGGGGGGACCCCACGCTTTTTTTTTTTTTTTTTAAAAAAACGCCTGGGGAGCCCTCCAAATTGATCACCAGACAAGGTGAAGCTGTCAGCTGTGGTTTGCAGGCTACAGCTGTCTGCTTTACCCTAGCTGGCTATCAAAAATAGGGGGGACCCCACGTCGTTTATTTTAATTATTAATTTTTTGGGGGGCTAAATACAAGGCTAGGCACCCTTTAGTGCCACATGAAAGGCACTAAAGGGCGCCAGCTTAGAATATGCAGGGGGTGGGACGTTATATTTATTTGACATCTATCCATTCATCCATTGTAGCATTTTAGGCTGTGTGCCCACAATCAGGGTTTGCAGCGTTTTGGGCGCAGAGTGTTTTCCCTGTGTCCATAACGCTGCGTTGTGCAGTAGAAGCACAGTGGAAGGATTTTTAGAAATCTCATGCCCAATGTGCTTCTTTTCTCCGCAGCATAAACAGACCTGTGGCGCAGCTTCCCGAGCCTCAGCATGTCAATTTATGCTGCGGAGATGAGTGTTCTCTGCAGGTAGCATAGAGCTCCACAGCAGCCTGAACCCAAATCGTGGGCATGGGCAGCTGCGTTCTCCCGTGGACAACACTCACATCTCTGCAGGAAGGCTGACACTGTGTACTAGACGCCGTGTCGCTGGATCATGGCCACATAGCCTAAAAGTGAGACATTTGTTGCTACAGCAACATTTTTGTGAAGTACCTGTGGATTCAAAATGCTTACTATACTCCTGAATAAAATCCAGTTTCCAAAATGGGGTCACTTGTGGGGGGTTTCTGCTGTATAGGTACCCAAGGGGCCCTGCTAATGTGACATGGTGCCCGCAATTTATTTCAACTTTTCCAGAATTCAAATGGTGCTCCCTCCATTCCAAGCCCTCCCATTTATCCAAACAGAGGTTTTTGGCCACATGTGGGGTATCCCTGTGCTCATAAGACATTGGATAACAACCTGTGGGGTCCACGGTTTGTTGTTGTCTCTTGAAAAAGTGAGAAATTTGATGCTAAAGCAACAGTTTTGTGAAAAAAATGAAAATTTTCAATATGGCAACCTAAGCTTATCAAATTCTGTGAAGTACTCGTGGATTCAAACTGCTCACTATACACCTAGATAAAAGCCTTGAGGTGTCTTGTTTCCAGAATGAAGTCACTTGTGGGGGACCGCCACTGTTTAGGCACCTCAGGGGCTCTCCAAATGCAACCTGGCGTCCGCTATTGATTCCAGCCAATTTTGCAGTCAAATGGCACTCCTTCCCTTCCGAGCCCTGCTATGCGCCCAAACAGTTGATTTCCACCACATATAAGATATCACCAAACTCAGGAGAAATTGCACAATAAATGTTATGCTGAATTTTTTCCTTTTACTCTTGTAAAAAAAAAAGCTACCTGGTTGAAATAACAATTTTGTGGTAAAATTTTATTTTTTTTTTTTTCATGGCTCAACGTTATAAAATTCTGTGAAGCACCTGAGGGTTCAGGGTACTCACCAAACATCTAGATAAATTCCTTGAGGGGCCTAGTTTCCAAAATGGGGTCACTTGTGCGGGGTTTCTGCTGTTTAGGTACCTTAGGGGACCTCCAAATGCGACATGGTGCCCGCAATCTTTTTCAGGCAAATTTCCTTTCTAAAATTCAAATATTGCTCCTTTCGTTCCAAGCCCTCCCATTTGTCCAAACAAAGGTTTCAGACCACATGTGAGGTATCACCGCGCTCATAAAAAAGTGGTTAACAAACCTTGAGGTCAAATTTTTGGAATTACCTCTTGAAAATGTGAGAAAATTGATGCTAAAGCAACATTTTTGAGAAAATTATTAAAATTTTCAATATGACAACGTAACGTTAACAAAATCTGTGAAGTACCTGTGGATCTAAAATGCTCACTATACCCCTAGATAGAAGCCTTGAGGGGTCTAGTTTCCAAAATGGTGTCACTTGTGAGGGATTTCTTCTGTTTAGGTACCTTAGCGGACCTGTAAATGCAACATGGTGCCCGCAATCTATTTCAGCCAAATTTGCTTTCCAAAATTCAAATATTGCTCCTTCTGTTCCGAGCCCTCCCATTTGTCCAAACAGAGGTTTCTGACCACATGTGGGGTATCGGCGCGCTCATAAGAAAGTGGGGAACAAGTTTTGGGGTCCATTTTGTTGTGTTATTTCTTCTAAAAGTGAATACATTTGGGTTAGAGCAACATTTTTAGGTAAAATTTAATTTTTGCTTTTTTTCATTCCACATTGCTTTTGTTCATGTGAAGCACCTGAAGGGTTAATAAACTTCTTGAATGTGGTTTTGAGTACTTTGGGGGGTGCAGTTTTTAGAATGGTGTCACTTTTGGGTATTTTCTGTCATCTAGGCCTATTGAAGTCACTTCAAATGTGATGTGGTCCCTAAAAAACTGGTTTTGTAAATTTTGATGTAAAAATGAGAAATTGCTGATAAACTTTGAACTCTTCTAACTTCCTAACAAAAAAAAATTTTGTTTCCAAAATTGTGCTGATGTAAAGTAGACATGTGGGAAATGTTATTTATTAACTATTTTGTGTCACAGAAATCTCTGGTTTAACGGTATAAAAATTCAAAAGTTGAAAATTGCTAAATTTTCAAAATTTTTGCCAATATTCAATTTTTTTCATAAATAAACACAAAAAATATTGTCCTAAATTTGGTACTAACATGAAGTCCAATATGTGACGAAAAAACAATCTCAGAATCACCGGGATCCGTTGAAGCGTTCCAGAGTTATAACCTCATGAAGTGACACTGGTCAGAATTGCAAAATTTGGTCTGGTCATTAAGGTGAAAATTAGCTCCGTCACTAAAGGGTTAACAGTTTTATAGCTTAGTATCTGTACTAGGCAGACACTGGTTCTCCTCAGACCCATTTCTAACTTAAATTTTAGTTTTCTTGATTTTTGTCTCTCAGGCTCAGCTTATGATTGGGTAAACAGAGCGGGAGAGCCACTCTTTCATCCCCTATGAGATCGAAAGAATAGTGTGGTCTGATCCACATCATACCCTCTCGTCTGCACTGCAGGACCATCTTCTAACATTTCATGGGTTAAAAGAATCCAGGCGGATGGTCTCTGCCATCCATATCTAGCACCGCTCGCCCACCAGTTTGATGGACCTGTACCAGTGACTGCGCTCCACAAAGCACTGCCCTCCAATCATGTGTGGGTGATTTTTTTTATTTATTTATTTTTTTGGATCCCCTGCCACCACTCCTCGGCCTATCACAGTCTACCTCTTTCCAACCCACTCGCTGCACTCGGGATCAGAGCTTCCACGCCCCTGTCTGCCCTTATTGGCGCCATCTTCTTTCCTCCAGCTTCAGCATCTGCAGTGAGCTCCGGTTTCCTCGCCTCTTATTCCTTTCAGGATTGCCTCTACACTTCAGGAAGGGGGTTGGCTTTGTCATTTAGGGGGTTCTCACTAGCCCTCCCATTTACCGCAGGAATCGATGTTTAATCTTAGGGATAATTGCATTATACTTGCTCATCCTGTAAGAAAAGATTGCCTTCACATCAGCCCATAGCACTCTGCTCCGTTTGCAGCAACCCCTATATGTCAGACACACAGGAAGCCCCTTACTCTAATTACCAATCTCATGCCTGGCCTTCTGTGTAATTTAACCCCTTCAGCCCCCGGGCACTTTCCGTTTTTGCGTTTTTGTTTTTTGCTCCCCTTCTTCCGAGAGGCGTAAACTTTTTTTTATTTTTCCATCAATCTTGCCATATGAGGGCTTGTTTTTTGCGGGACGAGTTGTACTTTTAAATGAAACCATAAGTTTTACCATATAGTGTACTGGAAAACGGCAAAAAAATTCCAAGTGCGGAAAAATTGCAAAAAAGTGTGATCGTACAATAGTTTTTGGGATATTTTATTCATGGTGTTCACTATATGGTAAAACTGATGTGTAAGTATGATGCCTGAGGTCGGTGCGAGTTTGTAGACACCAAACATGAATAGGTTTACTTGTATCTAAGCGGTTAAAAAAAAATTCACAAGCTTGTCCAAAAAAAGTGGTGCACGTTTTGCGCCATTTTCCAAAATCCGTAGCGTTCTCATTTTTCGGGATCTGAGGCTCAGTGACTGCTTATTTTTTTGCGTCTCGATCTGACGTTTTAAACGGTACCATTTTTGCGCAGATGCTACGTTTTGATCGCCTGTTATTGCATTTTGCGCAAAATTTGCGGCGACCAAAAAACGTAATTTTGGCGTTTGGAATTTTTTTGCCGCTACACCGTTTACTGATCAGATTCATTGATTTTATATTTTGATCGGGCATTTCTGAATGCGGCGATACCAAATATGTGTATATTTTTTTATTTTTTTAACCCTTTAATTTTCAATGGGGTGAAAGGGGGGTGATTTGAAATTTTTAGGTTTTTTAAAAAAAAATTTTTTTTTATTTTTTTTTATTTTACTAGTCCCCCTAGTGCAGAGCGATCGGATTGCTGATCGCTATAGCCCCCTATCTGCAGATCACACTACAGAGCTGAGAACTCCAGATTTGCTGCTTTACTTTCAGGCTATGTGCACACGTGTGTGCTCTGCACCGCACCGAAAATGAGCGCTTCAGAGCGCAGCTGAAAAGCTGCGTTCTGAAGCGCATGGTGCCGGCAGATTCGTGCGCTCTGCATGCTGCCTCTCCCTATAGACAGCATGCAGAACGCACGAAAGAAGTGACATGTCACTTCTTAGAACGCAGCGATTCGGCAAGCAGCCGAATCGCTGCGTTCTAACATGCCACGTACGCACGGCTCCTGCACCATCTCCATAGATTGTGCAGGGGACGCAGGACGCATGCAGTTACGCTGCGGTGCAGAACGCAGTGTAACTGCATGTAATATGCACACGTGCGCACATACCCTTAATGCCGGCTGTATTCCAGCATTGAGAGGAAGTGAGTCATGTTAGCCACAGGCGTCATCACATGACCCTGTGCTACCATGGCAACCACCGAAAGTCACGTGTTCATGTCACGTGACTTCCGGTGGGGGCGGGGTAAGTGACTGTCATGGCGGCGCCCATATACATATCGCTGCCAGATTTTGGCAGCGAAATGTAAGGGGTTAATGGCCGCGGGTGGAAGCGATTCCATACGCGGCTAGCAGGCACACATGTCAGCTGTTGATAACAGCTGATATGTGCGCGGATCGCCGCCACCTGCAGGGGGCGGGGCTTACCGGCACACGATCCATGACGTACCCAGTACGTCATGGGTCGTTAAGGGGTTAAACTGACAAGCAAGGAAATATCTAATAACATACAACGGGATGGATGTAACCAGCGCTCCATGCTGAAAAAAGTCTGCATCCTATGGATTGTGCTCGATGTCCAATAGTCTTTAGTCTGCTGCCAGCGCCTCACAGTTCAAGTCTTCAGGGACCTCCCGCCATCAGGAGAAGAGCCAGGTGCATCAAGAAAGGAAAACCCCTCTTATAGATCAGCCCCCTGCTGAAGGTCACGCAGGCATCAAGGCAGATTGACAACATCCAGATCTCACAGATTTTCCTCCTCAGGACGGGGAGCTTCGCAGGGTGCGTGGTCGTTTCCTTTTGTTTCAGGACGCGTGGCTTATGGTAGTTGAAGAAGCCTGGGTCAGGCAAGTAGTCTCTTCTCACTACAAGATAGATTTCTCTCTCCCTTGGTCCCACTTTTTCGAGTCCTGCCCACCTAGGGACCCCAGGTTTTTCTAGGCCATTTCTTCCACCAATCAATAGTTCTTATTCCTGTCCTGTCCCACGAGCACTTTTCAGGCTTCTATTCAAACCTGTTTGAGGTTCAGGATGGGTCGGACAGAGCAATCCTTGGAACTACAAACGCTTGAACAAGTGCTTCCACCTATGGCATTTCAGGATGGAGTCTGTTCGCTCTGTCAGCCTCAATGGAGTTCCTCTGCTCAATGGACATTCAGGATGTGTACCTTCACATCCATTTTTGCGGCGCACCATCAATATCTACGTTTTGCAATTCAAGACACTTATTTTCAGTTCACAGCCCTTCCTTTGGCCTAGCCACAGCGCTCAGGGTCTTTATTAAGGTCATGGCCATCCTTCGAGCCAGGGGATTCCTAGTCATCCCACATTCTGATCCAGGCTCCCTCCTTCCGTTCCTGTTCTGAAAGTCTCCAAATCATTCTCGACACTTAAACCCGTTTTGGCTGGATCATCAACAGATCAAAGTAGTCTATCATCCCAGCCCAGCATCTGAATTTTCTAGGAATGCTGTTCGATACTTCACGCGCAAGACTCTTCCTTCCAGTAGAAAAGGCCTCGGTCCTGCTTTGGGGATATGCTCTTTCTACCTCTCTCCACCACATTCACTTCAGTTCTGCATGCGCTTATTGGGGAAGATGGTAGCCACAACGGAAGGGGTCCCATTTGCATCAAAATCCATATGGGAAATACACAATTTTTACATTTACTAATAAATATAATAAGCTTGTAATTGTGCCTACACAAACATGATTCTTGAAATTATGCCTACAATACTGGATAAAAACCTGAAACCAAGCAATTGTTGTAAGGTAACAAATACTTTTTCACTTTGTGAAGTGTCAAAGACTACATTTCATAGAAAAGGGGGTACATACATGATACAAAATGGATCTTATGATGGGGAATGAAGAGTGTCATCACCAAAGAGAAGACATTGGGGTAGAGGAACATGATTGAATATACAGTATTTAACTAGCCCAGGGGGGTAGAATCTCCCACAAACTATAGCCTTTTCTCCAGACCCTGCGCCGATTCCCAAAGACTGCAGTGCTCTGGCCAACAGCTCTGTTTTGCCGACAGCCGACAATTTAATCCCTTCTTGCAGTGCGAGTGAGCGCACGCATCATTCACTACTGAGCGCTTCAGCAGATGCAGGGAAGCATTACATCCTGACACTGGCCGTACTTTGTAGAAGAGTTAAGGGTACTTTACACGTTGCGACATCACTAGCATCGGCTAGCGATGTTGAGCGTGATAGTACCCGCCCCCGTCGCACATGCGATATTGTGTGATTGCTGCCGTAGCGAACATTATCACTACGGCAGCTTCACACGCACATACCTTGTCGGCGACATTGCGGTGACTGCCGAACAATCTCTCCCTCAAGGGGGAGGTGCGTTCGGCGTCACCACGACGTCCCTAAGCGACCGGCTAATCGAAGCGGAGGGGCGGAGTTGAGCGGGACGTAACATCCCGCCCACCTCCTGTCTTCCGCATAGCCGGTGGACGCAAGTAAGATGTTTGTCATTCCTGCGGCTTCACACACAGCGATGTGTGCTGCTGCAGGAACGACAAACAACATCGTACCGGCAGCAGTAACGACATTATGGAATGGAGCGACGTGTCACCGATCACCGATTTTTGAGGTTTTTGTGATCGTCGCTCCTAGGGTTTACACGCTGCAATGTTGGTAACGGCGCCAGATGTGCGTCACTAACGACGTGACCCCGACGATACATCGTTACCGATGTCGCAATGTGTAAAGCCCGCCTTAGTGCACAATGGACTCGTGTCCGACAGATGAAAACAGAAGCCACAGCCCCAATGTCTCCTGTGCTATACAGTCCTGACCAAAAGTGTTCACACCCTTGAAATCGTTCCAGAAAAAAAACTTTTCTCAAAGAAAATTATTGCAATTACATGCTTTGTTACACACGTGTGTGTGTATTGGAATAACACAATAAAACAGAGAACGGCAAATTGGACAGAATTTCATATAAAACCCCCCAAATGGGCTGGACAAAATTGTTGTTCCCCTCAGCTTAACATTTGGTTGCACCCTTTACCCTTTGGAATAAATACCTGCAATCAGCCGCTTCCTATAACCGTCCACAAGCTTCTTACTCCTGTCACCTGGAACCTCTTCTTTATAATCTGCTCCAGGTCTCTCAGATTTGAAGGCGTCTTCTCTTCTCCCAACAGCAATTTTACAATCTCTCCACAAGTGTCAATGGGTTTTAGATCCGGACTCATTGCTGTCACTTCAGAACTCTCCAGCTCTTTGTTTCCTTCCATTTCTGGAGGCTTCGTGAATGTTTGGGGTAATTGTCCTTCTGGAAGACCCATGACTTAGGACACAATCCCAGCTTTCTGACACTGGGCACTACATTGCCACCCCAAATTTTTTGGGGTAATTTTCAGATTTCATGTTGTCTTGCACACAGTCAAGGACCTCAGTGCCAGAAGCAGCAAAACAACCCCAAACATCTCTGACCTCCACCATATGTGACTGTAGGTCCTGTGTTCTTTTCTTAGTAGGCCTCGTTCTGATTTCAGTAAACAGTAGAATGATGTGCTTTATCAAAAAGCTCTATCTTGGTCTCATCTGTCCACAAGACGCTTTCCCAGAAGGATGTTGGTTACACACGTACATTTTGGCAACCTGCAGTCTAGCTTTTTTGTCTGTCAGCAGTGGGGTCCTCCTGGATCTCCTCCATAGCTAGCGTGACATTCAGATGTTGATAAATAGTTCACACTGACACTGATGCCTCCTGAGCCTGCAGGACAGCTTGAATTTCTTTAGACCTTGATTGGGGCTTTTCCACCATCTGGAGTATCCTGCATTGCAAACTTTCAGCATTTTTCCTCTGCCGTCCATGTCCAGGGAGATTAGCTACAGTTAAAGGGGTTGTAAATGTCTGGATTATGTTGCGCACCTTGGACAAAGGAACATAAAGATCTCTGGAGATGGACTTGTAACTTGAGATTGTTGACATTTTTTAACTATTTTGATTCTGAAGTCGTCAGACAGTTCTCTTCTCTTTCTGTTTTCCATAGTTAGTGTGGCACACAGACATACATAATGCAAATATTGAGTTGTCATCTCCCTTTTTTATCTGGTTTCTTTCGCTAGGTGAGTTTGAATGAGCATCACACGTTTCAAAAAAGGTGGTTTACCCACAGTTTGGAAAGATGGCAACAATTTCTAGGGTGCTAACACTTTCAGCCATGACTGTGAGTATACAGTATATGTGTGTGTGTGTGTGTATATATATATATATATATATATATATATATATATATATATATATATATATATATATGTGTGTGTATGTTCTGCGGAATATATTGGCACTATATACGGTAAATAAAATGATTTCTCCCTCTACAATGATGTATATACTCCAGCCCTAGTGTCTCCTTTGATGTACATGCTCTAACTTCAATGCCTCCTCTGATGTATTGACAGTGGAAAAAATAAGAATATGATACACTGATTATTTTGCAACTTTCCCCGCCTATAGAATGGAGAAATCTGAATTATTATTTTTTTTTGGAGGTACTGTAACTTCAACTGTGACAGACAGAATTAAAAAGAAATCCAGAAAATCCCATTGTATGATTTTTAAATAATTAATTTGCATTTTATTGCATGAAATAAGTATTTGATCCAATTGAAAAACAGAACTTAATATTTGGTAGAAACCTTTGTTTGCAGTTACACAGAGGTCGGATGTTTCCGGTAAATCTTGACCAGGTTTGCACACATTGCAGCAGGGATTTTGGCAACTCCTCCATACAGATCTTCTCCAGATCTTTCAGGTTTCGGGGCTGTCACTGGGTAACATTGAGATTCAGCTCCTGCAAAGATTTTCTATTGGGTTGAGGTCTGGAGACTGGCTAGGCCACATTAGGACCTTGAAATGCTTCTTACGGAGTCACTCCTTAGTTGCCCTGGCTGTGTGTTTTGAGTCAGTGTCATGATGGGAGTCCCAGCCACGACCCATCGTTATTGCTATTACTGAGGGAAAGAGGTTGTTGGCCAAAATGTTGTGATACATGACCTCATCCATCTTGCCTCCAATAAACTGCAGTCGTCCTGTGCCCTTTGCAGAAAAGCACCCTTAAAATATGATGTTTCCACCCCCATGCTGCATGGTTGGAATGTATTCTTGGGGTTGTACTCATCCTTCTTTATCTAAACACGGCAAGTGGCAATGATACCAAAAGGTTCTATTTTGGTCTCATGCGACTACATGGCCTTCTCTCACGCATCCTCTAGATCATCAAGATAGTCATTGGGGAACTTCAAATTGGCCAGGAATTTGCTATCGTGGCACGGGGACCTTATGTGCCCTGCAGGATTTAATCCGTGACAGCGTACTGTTACTAATGGTAATCTTTAAGACTGTGGTCCCAGCTCTCTTCAGGTCATTAACCAGGTCCTCCCGTGTAGTTGTGGACTGGTTCCTGACCTTTCTCAAAATCACCCATATCCCACAAGGCGAGATATTGCATGGAGCCCCAGACCAAGTAAGACTGACAGTCATCATGTTTCTTTCTTTTTCTAATAATTGCCAACAGTTGTTGCCTTCCCACCAAGCTGCTTGCCTTTTCTCCTATAGCCCATGACAGCCATATGCAGGTCTACAATTTTGTCCCTGGTGTCTTTAGACAACTCTTTGCTCTTGGCCCTGGTGGAGAGGTTGGAGTGTGATTGATTGTGTGGAGAGGTCTCATTTATACAGGTAATGGGTTCAGACAGGTGCAATTAACACAGGTAATGAGCAGGAGCTTCTTAAAGAAAAAATAACAGGTCTGTGAGAGACAGAATTTTTGCTGGTTGGTCTGTGATCTAATACTTATTTCATGCAATAAAATGCAAATTAATTATTTTAAATCATACGTGATTTTTCTTTTGTATTCTCTGTCACAGTTGACATGTGCCTATGATAAAAATTACTGACCTCTCCATTTTTTGTAGGTGGAAAATTTGCAAAATCGGCTGAGGATCAAATACTTTCCCCAATGTACTCCAGTCCGTGTCTCTATGATGTATAGCCTCATGAGTCTCATATGTGATGTATATACACCAGTCCCAGTGTTTCCTAAGCACTGTATGTGCTGCATCCCGAGTATTTCTCACATGTGATATATATGGTCTAGTGACTCCTATGGGATGTATATTCTCCAGCCCCAGTGTCTCCTATGTGATGTACACTGACAAACAAAAGGGTAACAATGTTTTGAACTTCTGACTTTCAGGCTCCATATCTCACCATCCTTTACAGCTTTGAGCGTGAGATGACCTTCATTTTATACACAATCATCTTGGCTAGCTCATACATAAATGTGACTTGCAGCTATTTAGCATATGATTAGTAATGGAGACTCTTGTCATGTCACTGCATTGTTACTGTTTTGCTCCTAGTGGTGGAAAAATCTTTTTCTTCCTTTATACTAAAAATTACAACCTGTTCTCACATTCCCTAATAACTCAGTGTGTTATTAAGTTGATTTCTATTTGGAAGGTCACTGGTTCGAATCGAGGAGCAGCCATCAAGATTTCCCAAGAAAAAAGAAACCGCATCATCTGGCGCATTGATAGCGGTCTCGGCCAAGAATATTGCCAAACTGCAGCATGTGAAGCCGCGACAGCTGGAAGAGTAATAAATGAAGTCTGTTCATCCATTGAAAAGCCAAGAAGTGGACATCCAGGCAAAATATCAGAGTCAATAAGTTGGCTCATCACAAGGAAAATTGCCAAACTGCATCATGTGCATGACAGATCGAAGAATATGCAATGAAGTTCATTCATCCATTCAGAAGCCAAGGGGAAAATATCCAGGCAAAATATTGGGAGTCAACAAGTCGCCTCATCACAAGGTCTATCTGTTCTGGCGCAACAAAGCCGGCAGTAGAGGAGGCTCGTCTGTTTCATAGTAGTGAGAACACAGACGTCCATGCAAGCATCGTATGACATGCTACACAAGTCTGGAATGGTGGCCCGAAAAAGGGTGAAGAAACCCCAACTTCAATATCATAAGAAGCGCCAGCTCAAGACTGCAAAATAAGTTTGAAACTTGGACAATAGAAGATTGGAAACGGGTGATTTGGAGCGATGAGATGAAAGTCAATACACTGCTCTGATAGGGGCAAATGGGTCTGGAACAAACAAGGGAAAGAAGAGGCTAACGGATCGAGAAATTGAAGGAACGGTCAAGTTCAGTGGAGGAAGCCTGATGATATGGGGGTGTTTCACAGCCAAACGAGTTGGATACTTGACCAGAATAAATGGTGGTCTCCGCTTGCCATTATGCCGTTACTCTATTTGTTCTAATGCCAACAGTATATCTAGAAAAAAAAACCTGCCAGCCCGATGATTTTAGGCAACACCTAGGGCGATAAAAGGACATTTGTTGCAATTGCTAATAATCTAATGGACATTTATTACGGGGCTAATAGTCAGTATATAGGTACTCAGATTCCATTAGGAGGATACAGATCCTGCACGTTAATATTGATCAGGTTTCCAGATCTACTGATGCTCACGTCACACTTCTTGAGGATTTTCTTCTATGACCCTCATACAGTGATGGAGACTACATGGCATAAGTCAACAGCGATTAAATAAGAGTATCAAAACCTTACATAGTGCATCCATTTCCCTTTATGCCATGGTGATTGGCATTTCTTTATCATACACGGTCTTCATCTATTAATGTCACCAGAATCCATCGTTCTGCAGAATTATTAATATTGAAAAGCTCGATGGCTCGATGTTTCCAATAGTCCTACTTTGAAATATTCACAATACGCTCATGTCAGTGGTTGTGTTATTATATAATTCCAGGTCGAAAGGGGATATCCTTATTAATAAAATGCCAGAAAGACTTATTTACTTGGCGTCAATCCATTAGATAGAACCAGAGCGGCAGAACATTTGTCGATCCATTTATAACCTCATTGACAGCAGCGAAGACTGTGACCGCCAGGATTTCAGAGTTTGGCGCTCATCATCGTTACTGAATAAATCGAGATGTTTTGAAACTTTAGCTTCCATTCTTTGCATATCTGTAACGTGCATCCATCTTGTGGTTTCCAGAACTCCAGGACTTTTGTGTTTCAATTTCAATGTTGAGGAGCTAATGTATAAATCCTATCGTTAGGCACTAGAGGGCAATATAATATCATAAATTAAATTTAAAAGTATTAAAAGAAAATTGTTAGCAAAATTTCATCCACCAAACTATGTGCATTCAGCTTGGGGAATAGAGCAGGACAGAGGATTCATATCTAGCATGCTCCACTGTGGGTATGGTGTCTTTTTTGCTGATGCGCAATGTTGGTTTTGCGCCAAACATAGCTTTTGGAATTATGGTCAAAAATTCCCCCCTTGGTCTCATCAGACCATAAAATGTTTTCCCCAAATGTATTTGCCAGACTTGATGTAAGTTTATGCTTTTTTTTTTTTTTTTAGCTTTTATTTAGTTACAGCAGGGTATGTTTTCACAATTTTTCCCTTCCAAGAAAACTGGGCTTGGATGTTTTTATTAGTAAGAAAAGGCTTCTGTTTTGTCCCCCAACCCCAAAAGGTTGGGCAAATGAAGAATACAGGAGAATGTTGTCTCACACAGTACCCAACCAGTACTAGCCAGAATCCTGCAGCTCCTTTAATGTTGCTGCAAGCCTCCTAGCAGTCTTGTGGATCAATTTTCTTGTCTTTTCATCAATTTTTGATGGATGTCCAGTTCTAGGTAATGTCACCATTGTACCAAATTTAAGCCACACAGTATTTCATGGTAGATCTAATGCCTTGGGGGGAAAAATGTTTACCCCCTTCTCTGATAGTTCACAATGAGATCCCTTTGCTGTGCTGTCAGCTGTTTATATTTATTTCAAATCTGTTTTATTGATGAAACTGTTGTCAACATACAAACATATCATTTGTGCAATTACAATACATAAACATCATTTTCTCAATGCCGGGATAATATCCAGAAATTGTTACATTACTAAATTTCTTGGAATTCTTCAAATTATCTTTGTGATATTACCATACAACCACTTATAAATTATAGGTCAGAATTCCCACTTCTTTTGACTTCCCGTATCCTATTATACTCATTCTCCTTGTGTGTCTATTGTCTTATGAATTATTGATAAATCTTTTCATATAAAAAATGAAACTAGAAAAATGCAGATTAATGTTCAGAAATGAAAGAAAGAAGAGGAAAGATACAAGCATAAAGAAGAGGAAATTAGAGAGAAGGGGGGAGAGGGGGGAAAGCAAGAAAAGAAAAGAAAAAAGGGGGGGGGGGAAGGAATGAGACTCCCCACCGTTTCTCAGTTCAAAAAGCTCGCCAAACTCTCCACAAACTCTGGGGACTCCATGAACATAATCCATGGTCTCCAAACTGTAGTAAATTTTTCTGTGTTCCCATTTAGTTCTGCTGTCAGCTCCTCCATTCTCTGGAGGTTTGTCATTTCCTCCAACCAATCCAGCACCGTAGGGCATCTAGTCTGTTTCCAAAACCGTGGGATAATCATACGGGCAGCCGCCAGGCAAAATCGCAACATGTCCCTTTTTTGTGTTTTAATAGCTCCTGGGAGCATAGAAAGAAGAGCAACCTGGGGGGATTTTTCTACTTCACCTCCGCTCATCTTTTTGTACAGGTAGAACACGGAGTCCCAAAAGGGTTGCAACTTAGTACAGCTCCACCATATGTGTAGCATTGTACCTGTGTCTGTGCCACACCTCCAGCACACATCAGACACAGAGGGAAATATAGCATGTAATTTAGTCGGGTAATGGTACCACCTTGTGAGAATTTTATAACTTTTCTCTTGAGCGGCGCACGCCAAGGAAAGCTTGTGGGTCCACAGGTACGCTCTGCTCCAATCGTCCTCTGGAATATCCTCTCCCAGTTCCTCTCCCCACCTACAGACAAAGTGAGGTTTATCCACCCTATTTCTCTGGTTCAGCATTTTATAAATGAGTGAGATGCCATGTCCAGGTGATGAGCCCTGTAAAAATATTTTCTCAAAAGGAGTAGGGGGTGTCCTCATCCTTCTCTCCCTGTCCTGGTACGAGAGGAAAGATTTCAACTGCATATATTCCATCCAGGAAATCTCTTTCCCTGTGGCCTGCATGGAAATATAAGTTGGTAGGGTGTGTCCCTGGAGCACGTGACAAAAACGGGTATCATCCGCCCGAGTAAATCCCCCGAATCTATGGGAGTGGAGTCCTGGGGGGAACTTCTTATTACCGAATACGGGGGTAAGTGGGCCCTGCTCCTGAGAGAGAGATCCCTTTTTTATCTCTCCATCCCACATCCCCATCGCTGTCCGCGTGAACTCCATTCCTTTCGCTATCTGGATCCTACTTTCTTTCTCTAACCATGGAAGTAAATGTAAGGGAGTTCCCAGCACATCCTGTTCAATCACCACCCATTGTTTCGAATTACCATGAAAATGCCAGTCCAGTAATCTCGTTAGGATAGCTGCCTTGTAATATAATTGAAAATTTGGGAGCCCCGCCCCCCCGTCACTTTTGTGTCTGGTCAGAGTTTTAATTCCTGTTCGGGGTCTCCTGTTCCCCCAGACAAACCCAGACAAGGCTGTCCGGATCTTGGAGAAGTAACTTAGCGGTAGCTGTATGGGTATTGTCTGAAACAGGAACAGGAACCTCGGTAACACATCCATTTTTATCGCGTTTATACGCCCAAACCACGTCAATCTCTTTTTGTCATATTTCTTTAAGTCCCTGATTGTCCTTTCTAATAAGGGGAAAAAATTGTGATGTACAATTTTTGCTGGATCCCTAGGTACCATAACTCCCAGATATTTTAAAACTGACGGTTGCCACTTAAAAGGGAAGTTTTGTGATACTCTCACAAGGTCTTCTGCCGATAAAGTCACGTTCATGGCCTCTGATTTGGAAAAATTTACTTTGAAGTTGCTTAAGTTGCCAAACTCTTCGAACTCCTTGAGCAAGGACGGGAAGGATATGTGTGGTTGGGAAATGAACATGAGAAGGTCATCCGCGAATAGAGCCAGCTTACGGTTCTCCCCACCCGCCTCTATCCCGTGGATGCTTGTGTTGTTTCTCAGGGCGACCGCAAGGTGCTCCATGACTATGACGTATAAGAGGGGCGACAGTGGACATCCCTGTCTCGTTCCATTGTGGACCAGAAAGGATGATGATAGAAACCCATTTGTCCTCACTTTTGCTGAGGGTCTCGAATACAGGGACGCAATTCTGCCCAAAAATTTCTGACCCAAACCCACCTGTCTCAAGGCTGCCATCATAAAGCTCCAACTGACCCGGTCGAAGGCCTTCTCCGCGTCCACTGAAAGTAAACACATGGGGAGAGACTGAGCCCTCGACCGAGCCATCAGGAGGAACAATTTGTTGGTGTTGTCCCGTGCCTCCCGGCCTTTTACAAATCCCACCTGGTCCGTATGTATTATCCCAGGCAGGGACAGGGCAAGTCTGTTGGCAAGTGCTTTAGAGAAAAATTTCAAATCTAAATTAATCAGTGAGATGGGTCTGTAATTTGTAACCAGCAAGTGGTCCTTTCCCGGTTTGGGGATAACACATATGTGTGCTTCAAGAGACTGCGCTACCCACTGGGAGTTTTCAGATATGGAGTTAAATACTTTGGTCATGAACGGGGATAACTGAGTCTGAAAAATTTTATAGAACTTGGGGGTAAACCCGTCCGGACCTGGGCTTTTGCCTGAGGGAGAATCCCTGATAATAGATGCCACTTCTGTCTCTGTAAAGTCTTCTTCTAGGTTTTCAACCTCAGTATTGGGTATAGTCGGCAGGGCTGTTTTAAGTATGTAATCATTTATTTTAGTCTCCAAAGCTTCTTGTAGCATATCCCCAAATTTACCCCTTATGTTGTAAAGGTCACTATAATATTTTTGAAACTGGTCCGCTATGTGGATTGGGTTCTGAGTCAAAAGGCCGTCCGATTTTTTGATCGTAGGGATGTGACTGGGGTCCCCCCTCGGATGTAATAACCTAGCTAGTGGTCTGCCACATTTGTCCGCATATTCATACATAAATCTTTTTAGTCTATTCCTGTGGCGCTCGTATTGTCGGTCCAGAATGGATTTAAGTTCCTCTCTGTTTTTAACTAGCTCTGTCAGTGTCACCGGGGATAATGTCTGCTTATGGATCTTCTCTAGGTCTGAAATATTCTGAAGTAGAGACAGAATAGTTTGGGCTCTCTCCCTCTTAATCCTAGCCCCATGTTTGATCAGAATCCCTCTCAACACACACTTTAGTGTCTCCCATTGAACAGGTAGGGTAGTAGTGTCTCCTGAGTGTATCTCCAAGAATTCATCTATTGTGTTCTGCAGGTCTTTCAAGCATCCCTGGTCCCTCAGCAGACTATCATTCAACCGCCAAGACCATGGCCTCCCAGGCCCATCCGGCATAGTGAGGCTCAAAAATATGGGGGCATGATCTGACCAAGAGATACTGCCTATAGAGGCCTGTATCTGCCATGTCAGGGCCTTCTGACTTACAAGGAATAGGTCTATGCGGCTGTACGAAGAGTGAGCCGGGGAAAAATATGTGTAGTCACGGTCTACTGGGTGTAGTGTTCTCCATGCATCCACTAATCTGAGTTCCTGTATACAACGTTTAACCTTCGTTAGTTTCCTTATTGAGAGAAAGTTATGTCCCGACGTTGTGTCTACCTTAGGGTCCAAAGTGAAGTTTAAATCACCGCCTACGATCACGGTCCCTTCTGCGAATTCATCCAGTGATGACAGGAGAGAGGAGCAGGTCGTCGCCGGATCTCTATTCGGTAGATACCAATTGACAATGGTAAAGATGGATGAGTTAACATTAATTTTCAGGAATATAAATCTTCCCTCCGTGTCCACCCGTGTATCTAGAACTGTGTGCACTAGGGACTTATGGATGCCTATGGACACTCCCTTGGATTTTGACTCTGGGTTGGAACTGTGGACCCAGTTAGTGTAATATCTGTCTCTAAAGATGGGGAGGTGGCCCGTTTTAAAATGTGTTTCTTGGATCAATAGTATATGGACTCTTTTTTTGTGCATGTCAAAAAATATCTGGGAGCGTTTTTGCGGGACATTAAGTCCCCTCACATTTAGTGAACCCCAATTAATCTGCGTCATTCCAATGCGGAGGAACGGTGGGGACTCTAGGGATAGGTTCGGGGATTAGGGAGAGAGAGATGTGCAGGCAAGTAGGATAGGAAGAGCAGGGAAAGAGAAGAGGAAATAAAAGAGAAGAGGTAAGAAGGTCGAGAATACAAAAGAAACTACCAACAAAGCAGTAGAAACCAAAGGCAAGGAGGTCAGAGTGCCTCCCACCTGCAAGGTCACAACAAGACCCTAACGTCGGGTCTAAAAAGACTAAAAGTAACTGTATAGGTATGAGAATACCAAACTGTCTAACCTAGGGATGGTGAGACTACGCCACTCCTTTATGGCGTGTTATCCCAATCAGGGAGGGAACTTTCTACAAAGAAGCCCCCTGCCCCGGACTAACAATAAGCAATTATTCAACTTAGTTTGTCAGCCAGAGCCCTATATAATGTGAGGACACAAGGTCTAGAGAGAATAATGTGCTATACACAGTACGGGGGTGCCCCCCGCCCCCTCTTCCAGGAAGGCGGGAGGGAACCCCCCCCCCCTCATAATCAGAAAGACTTAATCCCCCTGGCAAAAAAATTATAGCAAAACTGGGAGGTACATTCTATTGAGAAACAACCCAATGAATTTTTGTTTATAAACCAATAACTCCTTAAACATCAGACTGGTCTTCCTCTTCGAGGGCCACGCATCCGATCACCATCTGGGGCAGCACCAAATACCCCCATTGGAAACACCGGCCATTCCTCTATAGGCACCAACGGAATGTCCAGGGCTGCAGCAAACGATGGCATATCAGTCGGGTTCCTAAGAACATGCATTCTTCCCGCGTGTCGGACCTGCAGGCGGAAGGGAAATCCCCAGCTGTATTTATACTCATACGAACGGAGCATGTCCAGGAGAGGTTTCAGTGCTCTCCTTCTTTGTAAAGTGAAACGGGATAAGTCCTGCAGAATCTGGACTTGGCTCCCCTCGTATGATGGTGAAACTCCACTGCGCAACTTAAACAGGATGGCCTCTTTAAGGACATAACGGTGGACCCTACAAATCACATCTCGAGGTCTGTCATTCTGTGTAGGTCTAGGGCCAAGCGCTCTATGCACTCTGTCTAGCTCCAGGGGTTGGCTTGATGGTTCACCCAGGATCTCATTAAACATCACTTGGAGGGCTCTCTGGAGATCCTTAGGTTCAACAGACTCTGGTAAACCCCGGACCCTTAAATTGTTTCTCCGGCCCCTGTTTTCAGCATCGTCCATTGCTTCCACCATATATTGTATTTGGCGGGAGTGTTGATCCAAAATGGCCCCTTGTGCCTGAGTGGTGTCTTCTATATTCTGTATTTTAGCTGCCTGTATTTGGTTCTGAGTGTCCACTCTTTCCACCTCCCCCCTCAGGGCCGACAGCTCTGTGCGGTATGCCTGTTCCAGCCTTGCTATATATGTCTCCATATCTTCTCTGGTGGGCATAGAAGAGATGTGTGCCCGGATTTCATTAAGTTCTGTCAGCACTCCTGGTTCATGTGATCTTATTGTACTTGTGGCAGGCTCTAACTCTGCTTGCATTTCCATATCATACACACTTTGACTCAGGCTGTGTCTCACTGAAGATAGGAGATTTCCACTAGCAGGGCCCTGTTCCCCATTTGCAGCATTAACAGCCTCTGCTTGAGATTTATTATTGTCCTCCTTCTGTGACAGGGGTAAGGGCACCTCTCCCCCCTCCTGAGGCCTCCCCACTGCAGGTCTGCAATCAGCAATGGTGGGGGTTGTACCCATGCTCCCTGCTCCAGGGATCTCCTGTACCTGAGACCTTGTATACTGGCTGTCTGGGGTTATCAGCTGCCTCTCCTCCGCTGCCCGGGTGCTTCCTCCCTCTGTCTCTGCTGCTGCTGGGGCTTCCCCTGCCTCTCCATCTTGGGAGATGTCTGCAGTGCTGTCCTCTGCTTCGGCCCGGTAAGGAAGCCTCTAATTCCCTTCTCCTCTGTCCGTGACGCTCCTCTGCTGGGCCCCTGGGAGCTCTCCCTTCTCCTGCGCTGCATATCCTTTTCTTCCAGGCTCTTGGGCTGGTTTAATTGTCAGTAATGTAGTCCGGTGGCAGGAGCTGAGACAAACACGTCCTCACTCCTCCATAGCCAGGACACGCCCCCCCTGTCAGCTGTTTATAGACCATGGTTTCTGCTGTAAAATGCAACTAAGTTACAAAAATCATCCCACAACAGTGGAACTTATAAGTGGTTATGAGAAGCCCTGTAAATGATGGCAGCTGTGCAAAGACTATGATGTAACCTGCCCGATACTCACCCTTAATCCCTCGCTTCTGGGAGGAAATGAACTTTATTCCTCCTGGCAGCATTTGGCTTCCAGTCATCGGGATGGCACCAATGCAGCTTCAGTGTTGAAATTATTTTTTCTTGGCGATTTGTTTTTGTTTACAGGATGAAAACCTGGCATCTTAAGGCTATGTGCCCACGTAGTGTATTTTCATGCAGTTACGTTGCATTCTGCACCGCAGCGTAACTGCGTCCCCAGCACAATCTATGAAGATTGTGCCTTATCCATGCCCACGTTGCGTATTAGAACGCAGCGCTTCGGCTGCTGCCGAATCGCTACGTTCTAAAAAGCAACATGACACTTCTTTCATGCGCTTTGGATGCAGCCCCCGCTCTCTCTATGGGAGAGGCTGCATCCAGAGCGCATGAAATCAGCTTTTCATTACGGACTGTTTCTGCAGCGATTTGAAGCGCACATGTGCTGTTCAAATCGCTGCTGAAATTTCTGCAGGAACAGAACGCAACGTGGGCACATAGCTTTACATTGGTGTATAGACTTTTGTTTAGCAACTGTACATGCATGTATAAAAAGTTTGGAGGAGAAATCCTGCTGAAAAGATTCCTTTTAAATACAAAGTAATCAGTTGTCGAAGTAAAAAAAAACATGAAAGAGCAACATGACAACATATTGGCAGTCAGGCTAGGGTATATACAGTGTGTCCACCCATATCCTGTCCACCGCCATTAACTTGAGAATGGCGGCAGCTATAGGCATAGAAGTGGTGTCTAGGTATAGTAAAGTAGCCATGCGCTACACAATGAAACCACCTATAGCGCCACCTGGTGGAAAACAACGGAGTTAGCATTTTTATCTCGGAACAAAATAGAGAAAAAAAGTGAATTACAAAGTTGTAGGGCATCATCAATTCAATACGAATCGACACCTTGCATACAGAAATGCTATGATTAGAACGTGTAAAACTCACAAGGCTGCGGACGTGAAGCGATACCTCATGGAGACCTTCCTACAAGTCATTGGGTATGGTGGCTGAGTGGAGTGGCCTCCATGCTCACCTGACCTGACCCCATTGGACTTCTTTCTGTGAGGTCACATTAAACAGCAGGTGTATGCGACCCCTCCACCAACATTGCAGGACCTACGACCACGTATCACAGATGCTTGTGCACACGTGTCACCTACCATATTGCACAACATGCAGCAAGATACAGTATGCTGTGCAGAGGCCAGATGTACATTGCAGCTGACGGTGGCCAATTTGAGCATCAAAGTTAAATGAGCACCATATGCGTGACCAGCATTCAATCTTTTGGGGGGGGTCATGGGTTTCATATCATAGCATTTCTGTATGCAAGGTGTCGATTCGTATTGAATTGATGATTCCCTACAACTTTGTAATTCACTTTTTTTCTCTATCTCGTTCCGTTTTCGAGATAAAAATGCTAACTCCGTTGTTTTCCACCAGGTGGCGCTATAGGTGGTTTCATTGCGTAGCGCATGGATTCTTTACTATACCTAAACACCACTTCTATGCCTATAGCTGCCGCTGTTCTCAAGTTAATGGCGGTGGACAGGATATGGGTGGACACACTGTATATCCATAGTCAATGGTAACCTTATCAGGAAACCTCAAAAGCATAGACAAAGGCATAACGAGGTGGCTAGTATATAAAAACATGGTTATAAATTATTTATCACTTATAAATAGTATTGTTTTCTTTTACTGATTCCGCTCTTTCTTTCTAGTGTCATCCATTCTTATCATGTATATCCCCTTTCTTCGGCGCTCCATTGGGAGACCCAGACGATTGGGTGTATAGCACTGCCTCCGGAGGCCACACAAAGCATTACACTAAAAAGTGTAAGGCCCCTCCCCTTCTGGCTATACACCCCCAGTGGGATCACTGGCTGCTCAGTTTTCAAGCTTTGTGCGAAGGAGGTCAGACATCCACGCATAGCTCCACTGTTTAGTCAGCAGTAGCTGCTGACTATATCGGATGGAAGAAAAGAGGGCCCATACTAGGGCCCCCAGCATGCTCCCTTCTCACCCCATTCTTATTGGCGGTGTTTGTTAAGGTTGAGGTACCCATTGTGGGTACGGAGGCTGGAGCCCACATGCTGCTTTCCTTCCCCATCCTCCTGAGGGCTCTGAGGAAGTGGGATCTTACCGGCCCCCAAGCCCTGAGGCCGGGCTCTATCCACAGACCCGTAGAACCTGCTGGATACGGAGCTGGGTACCGTTCAGGGACAAGGCCCTGCGACTTTCAGGTACTCTGTGTCCCCGTAGGGACAGGCCGCGCACACTCCAGACTTGCTGGGTGTGCTAGTGCGCCGGGGACAGTAGCGCTGCGCGCTGGGGTTACAGTCACTGCAGTTTCTCTGAGGGACTTTATGTGTTGGGGACTACCGCGCCGGCCGCCCCTGGAGCGGCGGCGCGGCTGAGACTTGTGGTGCGCCGGGGACTTAGCGCCGACCGTGCTTTTACGACGGCGGCGCTTTTAAATCTAGTCCCCGGCTTTTGCGGCCTAGCTCCGCTTCGTTCCCGCCCCCACCCTGTCAATCAGGGCAAGGGAGAGACGCTGTACGGTAGTCAGCGCCGAGGGCTGGAGTCTGATTTACATACTCCAGCCCTCTCACTGGGCACAGTGGGACGCCAGTTCCCGCTCTTTGTCGGCAGCACGCCCAGGGCCCGCCCCTCTCCACAGGACGCCGGCAGCCATTCCTACATGCAGTCTGGCTGGAGAACGGACACAGGCTCTGGGAGACCCAGACAAGGGATTTCTGGCGACCACACACCCGCGTTAAGCGGGCGGTAAGCAGCACATTAGTGCTGGCCCCACTAGTGCCACAGTGTTATATTGGTGTATTTTTTTCCCTATACCATATATATATATATATATATATATATATATATATATATATATATATATATATATATATATATATATATATATATATATATATATATATATATATATATATATATATATATATATATATATATTGCACTGTAAGGTCGCTTCTTGGCTGTATACCCTATATTGCTCTGAGTAGACGACAACATGTCATCCGCAAAACGCAAGGGTGCCAAGACACAGGCTGTATACGCTGCTTGTGCCGCTTGTGGGGCTGATCTGCCGGCAGGTTCCAAAGACCCCCATTGTGTGCAATGTTCGGTCCCTGTGCCACTTCGTCAGCCGGAGCCTATGGTGGTAGTGGCCCAGGCAGAGTCACCGGTGAACCCTGTCCCGGTGACGGGGACAGAGTTTGCAGTTTTTGCTGACAAGATGTCTGTCACTATGACAAAAATCCTAGAGACCTTGCAGGCCAGGCCGGTCACTCAGACCATGGACACTGCTGCGTCAATGTTCCCCGGTCCCCCTCAGTTGGAGTTAATCCGTGCTTCAAGGGGGTCCCAGGCATCTCAGGCTGAAGGCTCTGACTCAGATGACAGTCCCAGGCAGCCTAAGCGAGCTCGCTGGGAGAGACCCTCCACGTCATCACGCGGATCAGGGTCTCAGCGAGAAGAGTCTCTGCGTGATGAGACAGAGGAGGGTGATCAGGAGTCTAATCCTGACACCGCTCTCAATCTGGATACTCCTGATGGTGACGCCATGGTAAATGACCTTATAGCGGCCATCAATAGACTGTTGGATATTTCTCCCCCAGCCCCTTCAGCAGAAGAGGCAGCTGCAGAGCAGGAGAAGTTCCATTTCAGGTATCCCAAGCGTAAACTGAGTACTTTTCTGGACCACGCTGACTTCAGAGAATCAGTCCAGAAACACCAGGCTTATCCAGACAAGCGTTTCTCCAAACGTCTTAAGGATACACGTTATCCCTTTCCCCCTGACGTGGTCAAACGCTGGACCCAGTGTCCAAAGGTGGATCCCCCAATCTCCAGGCTTGCGGCTAGATCCATAGTTGCAGTGGAGGATGGGGCTTCACTTAAAGATGCCAATGACAGACAGATGGACCTTTGGTTGAAATCTGTCTATGAAGCTATCGGCGCGTCATTTGCTCCAGCATTCGCGGCCGTGTGGGCACTCCAAGCCATTTCAGCTGGTCTGGCACAGGTGGACTCTATCATACGTCCAGCAGTGCCGCAAGTGAAGTCCTTAACTTCGCAAATGTCTGCGTTTGCGACCTATGCTATCAACGCTGTCCTGGACTCTACGAGCCGTACCTCAATGGCGTCTGCCAACTCGGTGGTTTTGCGCAGAGCTTTGTGGTTAAAAGAATGGAAAGCGGATTCTGCTTCCAAAAAATGTTTAACCAGCTTGCCACTATCTGTAGACAGACTGTTTGGTGAGCAATTGGCTGAAATCATTAAACAGTCCAAGGGTAAAGACTCCTCCTTACCCCAGCCCAGATCAAGCAAACCTCAACAAAGGAGGTGGCAGTCGAGGTTTCGGTCCTTTCGAGGCTCTGGCAAGGCCCAATTCTCCTCGTCCAAAGGGACTCAGAAAGAGCAAAAGGGCTCAGATTCCTGGCGGGCTCACTCACGCCCCAAGAAAGCAACCGGAGGAACCGCTTCCAAGGCGGCTGCCTCATGACTTTCGGCCTCCTCCCTCCGCATCCTCGGTCGGTGGCAGGCTCTCCCGCTTTTGCGACATTTGGCTGCCACAGGTCGACCGGTGGGTAACAGACATTTTGTCTCACGGGTACAGGATAGAGTTCAGTTCTCGTCCTCCACCTCGGTTCTTCAGAACTTCCCCACATCCCGACCGAGCAGAGGCTCTTCTGCAGGCGGTGGGCTCACTAAGAGCAGAAGGAGTGGTGATCCCTGTTCCTCTTCAGGAACAAGGGCAAGGTTTTTACTCCAATCTCTTCGTGGTTCCAAAAAAGGACGGCTCGTTCCGTCCTGTTCTGGACCTAAAGCTGCTCAACAAGCATGTGAACGCCAGGCGGTTCCGGATGGAATCCCTCCGCTCCGTCATTGCCTCAATGTCTCAAGGAGATTTCCTTGCATCAATAGACATCAAAGATGCTTATCTCCACGTGCCGATTGCTACAGAGCACCAACGTTTTCTACGTTTTGTGATAGGTCACGAACATCTCCAGTTCGTAGCTCTGCCATTTGGTCTGGCGACAGCCCCACGGGTTTTCACCAAGGTCATGGCGGCAGTGGTAGCAGTCTTGCACTCCCAGGGACACTCGGTGATCCCTTACTTGGACGATCTACTTGTCAAAGCACCCTCTCAAGAGGCGTGCCAACACAGCCTGAATGTTGCGCTGGAGACTCTCCAGACTTTCGGGTGGATCATCAACTTTTCAAAGTCAAATCTGTCACCGACTCAATCACTAACGTATCTTGGCATGGAGTTTCATACTCTGCCAGCGATAGTGAAGCTTCCGCTGGACAAGCAGCGGTCACTACAGACAGGGGTACAGTCTCTCCTTCACGGTCAGTCGCACTCCTTAAGGCGCCTCATGCACTTCCTAGGGAAGATGGTGGCAGCAATGGAAGCAGTCCCGTTTGCACAGTTTCATCTGCGCCCACTTCAATGGGACATTCTCCGCCAATGGGACGGGAAGTCAACTTCCCTGGACAGGAAAGTCTCCCTTTCCCAGACGGCCAAGGACTCTCTGCAATGGTGGCTTCTTCCCACCTCATTATCACAGGGAAGATCATTCCTGCCCCCATCCTGGGCAGTGGTCACGACAGACGCAAGTCTGTCAGGGTGGGGAGCAGTTTTTCTCCACCACAGGGCTCAAGGGACGTGGACTCAGCAGGAGTCCACCCTTCAGATCAATGTTCTGGAAATCAGGGCAGTGTATCTAGCCCTACTAGCCTTCCAGCAGTGGCTGGAAGGAAAGCAGATCCGAATTCAGTCGGACAACTCCACAGCGGTGGCATACATCAACCACCAGGGAGGGACACGCAGTCGGCAAGCCTTCCAGGAAGTCCGGCGGATTCTGCTGTGGGTGGAGGACAGAGCATCCACCATATCAGCGGTTCACATCCCGGGCGTAGAAAACTGGGAAGCAGACTTCCTCAGTCGCCAGGGTATGGACGCAGGGGAATGGTCCCTTCACCCGGACGTGTTTCAGGAAATCTGTCGCCGCTGGGGGGTGCCGGACGTCGACCTAATGGCGTCGCGGCACAACAACAAGGTCCCGACGTTCATAGCGCGGTCTCGCGATCAAAGAGCTCTGGCGGCAGACGCCTTAGTGCAAGATTGGTCGCAGTTCCGGCTCCCTTATGTGTTCCCACCTCTGGCACTCTTGCCCAGAGTGCTACGCAAGATCAGATCCGATTGCAGCCGCGTCATACTCGTCGCCCCAGACTGGCCGAGGAGGTCGTGGTACCCGGATCTGTGGCATCTCACGGTCGGCCAACCGTGGGCACTACCAGACCGACCAGACTTACTGTCCCAAGGGCCGTTTTTCCATCGGAATTCTGCGGCCCTGAACCTGACTGTGTGGCCATTGAGTCCTGGATCCTAGCGTCTTCAGGATTATCCCAAGGAGTCGTTGCCACCATGAGACAGGCTAGGAAGTCCACTTCTGCTAAGATCTACCACAGAACGTGGAGGATTTTCTTATCCTGGTGCTCTGCACAAGGAGTATCCCCCTGGCCATTCGCGTTACCTACTTTTCTTTCCTTCCTGCAATCTGGGTTGGAAAAGGGCTTGTCGCTCGGCTCCCTTAAAGGGCAAGTCTCGGCACTATCCGTGTTTTTCCAGAAGCGTCTAGCACGAATTTCTCAGGTGCGCACGTTCCTGCAGGGGGTTTGTCATATCGTCCCTCCGTACAAGCGGCCGTTAGATCCATGGGATCTAAACAGGGTACTAGTTGCTCTCCAGAAGCCGCCCTTCGAGCCTCTGAGGGATGTTTCACTTTCTCGTCTCTCACAGAAAGTGGTCTTTCTAGTGGCGGTCACGTCTCTTCGGAGAGTGTCTGAGCTAGCAGCGCTGTCATCCAAGGCTCCCTTCCTGGTGTTCCACCAGGACAAGGTAGTGCTGCGTCCCATTCAGGAGTTTCTCCCTAAGGTGGTATCCTCTTTTCATCTTAATCAGGATATCTCCTTGCCTTCCTTTTGTCCTCATCCAGTTCTTCGGTATGAAAAGGAATTACATTTGTTAGATCTGGTGAGAGCACTCAGAATCTACATTTCCCGCACGGCGCCCCTGCGCCGCTCGGATGCACTCTTTGTCCTTGTCGCTGGTAAGCGCAAAGGGTCGCAGGCTTCAAAAGCCACCCTGGCTCGATGGATCAAAGAACCAATTCTTGAAGCCTACCGTTCTGCGAGGCTTCCGGTTCCATCAGGGCTGAAGGCCCACTCTACCAGAGCCGTGGGTGCGTCCTGGGCATTACGACACCAGGCTACGGCTCAACAGGTGTGCCAGGCAGCTACCTGGTCGAGTCTGCACACTTTCACCAAACATTATCAGGTGCATACCTATGCTTCGGCGGACGCCAGCCTAGGTAGAAGAGTCCTGCAGGCGGCAGCTACCTCCCCGTAGGGGAGGGCTGTCTTCGCAGCTCTAACATGAGGTATTTCTTTACCCACCCAGGGACTGCTTTTGGACGTCCCAATCGTCTGGGTCTCCCAATGGAGCGCCGAAGAAGGGAATTTTGTTACTTACCGTAAATTCCTTTTCTTCTAGCTCCTATTGGGAGACCCAGCACCCGCCCTGTTGTCCTTCGGGATTGTTGGTTTTTTCGGGTACACATGTTGTTCATGTTGAACGGTTTTCAGTTCTCCGATGTTACTTCGGAGTGAATTTGTTTAAACCAGTTCTTGGCTTTCCTCCTTCTTGCTTTAGCACTAAAACTGAGCAGCCAGTGATCCCACTGGGGGTGTATAGCCAGAAGGGGAGGGGCCTTACACTTTTTAGTGTAATGCTTTGTGTGGCCTCCGGAGGCAGTGCTATACACCCAATCGTCTGGGTCTCCCAATAGGAGCTAGAAGAAAAGGAATTTACGGTAAGTAACAAAATTCCCTTCTTTTCTAGGAAAGATTTTGATACTTCACATAGTGATCACAGTATTTGAGTCAAACCATCGATTCTGAGCATCTAGTAAAAATAGACAGTGTCTAGAAAAAGTATTCATACCCCGTGAACTTTTCCACATTACATCCACAAATTTATTTTCTTGGAATTTTATGATATACCAACACTAAGTAGCAAGTTTTTGTGATGTGTAAAAGAAATAATATAAAGGTTTTCTAAAGAAAAATAAATTTTATTATATATATAATATTATATATCTATATATATAATTGCCTTATTCTGTCTGTCTGTCTGTCTGTCTGTCTGTCTGTCTATCTGTCATGCTCCGAAATTGTGTCCTTACGGTGACACAAAGCTGATTGGCCGCTGGGCTCGCCATGGCCCCGCCCCCCCACACGGATTGGCCTCTCGCCCCGGCTCTCTGCAGGCCCCGCCCCCCTCACGCAATCCACGCTCGCTCTGGCCCAACTGACACGGAGCCCCGATTCCCAGGTGAGTACACACACACATCAGATCACACTCACTCTCACACTCACTCTCACACACACCTCACACATCACAACATGCTGGGATATCGCTTGCTTCTACACCGGCTCCGTCAGGATCCCGGCAGCGCCAGACATAACCTTGCGATGCTGGGATCTTCACGGAGGCCGTGAAAGCTGGTAACCATTATACACATCGGGTAACTAAGGTCCCTTAGTTACCCGATGTGTATCATAGTTACCAGTGTACAGCGGCTCACACTCACTCTCACACACACCTCACACACACATCACACACACATCACATCGCATCCACACATCAAGGTCCTGCAGCGCCGGAAAATACAGACACATAACAGCACACACATAACAGCACACACAAATCAGATCACACTCACACACACACACATCACATCGCATCCACATACTCACAACATCCTGGGATATCGCTTGCTTCTCGGCGGCGATATTGTGCTGTTGTGAGCTTCCAGGACCTGACGGAGGATCACATGGCCAGAAGCATGTGATATCCCCGGATGTTGTGAGTATAAGCGCGTATGTGCGATATCGTCAGTGTCTGTGTGTGTGAGTGGATGCGATCGGGTGTGTGTGAGTGGATGCGATCGGGTGTGTGTGAGTGGATGCGATCGGGTGTGTGTGAGTGGATGCGATCGGGTGTGTGTGAGTGGATGCGATCGGGTGTGTGTGAGTGGATGCGATCGGGTGTGTGTGAGTGGATGCGATCGGGTGTGTGTGAGTGGATGCGATCGGGTGTGTGAGTGTCGGCAGAGGAGCACGGCGTGCTGGAGGAGGCTGGGAGCAGAGAGGCTGATCATGGGGAAGGCTGGGAGGAGAGAGGCTGATGGTGGGGGAGGCTGGGACGAGGGAGGCTGATGCTGGTGGAGGCTGATGCTTGGGGAGGCTGGGAGCGGAAGGCTGATGCTGAGGGAGGCTGGGAGGAAGGAGGCTGGGAGGAGAGAGGCTGATCCTGGGGAAGGCTGGGAAGGGGAGGCTGATGCTGGGGGAGGCTGGAAGGAGAGAGGCTGGAAGGAGAGAGGCTGATGCATGGGGAGGCTGATGCTGGGGGAGGCTGGAAGGAGAGAGGCTAATGCTGGTGGAGGCTGATGCTTGGGGAGGCTGATGCTGGGGGAGACTGGGAGGGGAAGGCTGATGCTGAGGGAGGCTGGGAGGAAGGAGGCTGGGAGGAGAGAGGCTGATCCTGGGGAAGACTGGGAACGGGAGGCTGATGCTGAGGGAGGCTGGAAGGAGAGAGGCTGATGCTGGGGGAGGCTGGAAGGAGAGAGGCTGATGCTGGTGGAGGCTGATGCTTGGGGAGGCTGATGCTGGGGGAGACTGGGAGCGGAAGGCTGATGCTGAGGGAGGCTGGGAGAGGGAGGCTGGGAGGAAGGAGGCTGGGAGGAGAGAGGCTGATCCTGGGGAAGGCTGGGAAGGGGAGGCTGATGCTGGGGGAGGCTGGAAGGAGAGAGGCTGATGCTGGTGGAGGCTGATGCATGGGGAGGCTGATGCTGGGGGAGACTGGGAGCAGAAGGCTGATGCTGAGGGAGGCTGGGAGGAAGGAGGCTGGGAGGAGAGAGGCTGATCCTGGGGAAGGCTGGGAAGGGGAGGCTGATGCTGAGGGAAGCTGGAAGGAGAGAGGCTGATGCTGGGGGAGGCTGGAAGGAGAGAGGCTGAGGCTGGGAGGAGAGAGGCTGATGCTGGGGAAGGCTGATGCTGAGGGAGGCTGGGAAGGGAAAGCTGATGCTGGGGAAGGCTGGGAGGACGGAGGCTGGGAGGAGAGAGGCTGATCCTGGGAAGGCTGGGAGAGGGAGGCTGATGCTGGAGGAGGCTGGAAGGAGAGAGGCTGATGCTGGCGGAGGCTGATGCTGGGGAGGCTGGGAGAGGGAGGCTGATGCTGAGGGAGGCTGGGAGGAGGGAGGCTGGGAGAGGTAGGCTGAGAGAAGAGAGGCTGATGCACACACACACACACACACACACACACACACACGCGCGCGCACTGCACAACACACCACACACACACACACACACTGGGAACCACAAACAACTGCCCTACACAGACACCCACACATACAGACAACGCTGCACACACAGACAACGCTGCACACACAAACACCGCGGCACACACAAATATACGCACATACCGCACAACACACACATTGCTCAAAACATACCTCCCCCCAAAACACACCACACACACACAAACCGCGCAACACACACACAACGCTACAGACACACAGCGCTCCACAAACAACGCAACACACGCAACACACATACAACACCGCTCTCACCCCCCGTCACACCCAGACAACACCCAGAACATGTACAGCGCCTACACAAACACTTGGTAACTACAGACAACAACATCTCTCTCTATATATATATATATAACAAAAATCATACATGAACTACACAATACGTAAATTCTAGAATACCCGATGCGTAGAATCGGGCCACCTTCTAGTATATATATATATATATATATATATATATATATATATATATATATATATATATATAAAAACTGTTTGTATTCAGCCCCCTGTAGTCCGATACCCCAAAATAATGTACTCAATGATCAACTGCCTCCAGATGTCACCTAATTAGTATATTAACTCCACCTGGGTGTAAATTCTTCCCAGTATAACTACAGCTGTTCTGTGAAGGCCTCAGAGTTTATTGAGAACATTAGGAATGAAACAGCATCAGGAAAACCAAGGAACACACCAGACAGGTCAGGGATTAAGTTGTGGAGAAAAGTAAAGCAGGGTTAGGTTATAAAAAAAAAAAAAAAAAAAAAATGTAAAAAAAAATAGTCTGAGCATCTCACAGAGCACTGTCCAATCCATTATCCAACAATGGAAGAAGTACGGCACAACTGAAAACCTACCAAGACATGACATCCACCTAAGCTGACATCGCAAGAAAGAGAACACTAATAGAGGAGCAGTCGAGAGGCCCATGGTCACTGAAGGAGCTGCAGAGATCACAGCTCATGGGGGAGAATTTGGCCACTGGATGACTATAACGTTGGGGTATAATTACCGTATAGCATTGGATGCAAAATGCTGACACTGGTCTCAAGCCCTGCTGCGTGAGCCGAGTGTCATTCTACAGTGATCAGATTCTCTTGTATGCGAGAGTCAGATAACAGGTGGGGAGAAGAGGAATGGATTAATATCCATCTTCTCCATTGCCTGTCTCTGCGTATATCTGACTGCACTCAGATGTCATCAGAGTGCAGTATGAGGTTTCACACGCACCCATAGACTTGTATGGGTGTGCATGATCAGACATACACTGCCAAACATAGCATGCTCACATTTCGCACAAGAAGAAAAAAAATAAAAACGTTGCAGATCTGCTCTGCCTCATTGCGTACAATATGAGATTTCTCACATTGCACATCTCTGTATTATCCACCACTGTGAGAATACCCTTAGTCGTATACTTCACAAATCTGACCCTTATGGAAGAGTGGCAAGAAGAAAGACATTTTTGAAAGCAAGTCATAAGAAGTCCTATTTGCAGTTGGCAAAAACCCATGTAGGGGACACATCGAGCATGTGGAAGAAGGTGGTCTGGTGAGATGAGACCAAAGTAGATATTTTGGGGCTAACTACAAAACACTGTGTGGTGGGAAACCGAACAAAGCCCATCACCCTCAAAACACCATCCACGCAGTAACACATGGTGGTGGCAGCATCCTGCTGTGGGGAGGCTTTTCTTCAGCAGTGGCAGGGAAGCTGATGGGATTATGGATGGAGCTAAATACAAGGAAATCCTGGAGGAAATATGTAATTACTTACCGGTAATGTGTTTTTTCCGAACCCATGACGGCACCACGAGAGAGGATCCGCCCATCCAGGACAGGAAACCTTCAGGTTAAAAAGGGGCGGTCCTCTCGCCGCTTCAGTTTGATTACAGAGCATGAGAGGACCTCCAAAAAAACAACAGGTTAGTAGAAGGCCACCACCAGAAAAATTGTGGAAGGAGGAAAAAAGGAAGGTGAACCAACCAACAATCCCCAGTGCAGGGTGGGAATATAAGGGTGCCGTCATGGGTTCGGAAGAAACACATTACCGGTAAGTAATTACGTATTTTTCCCTCATCCTATGACGGCACCACGAGAGAATTACAGCGAAGAAAAATTAGGGAAGGTCCACAGCCTGTAGAACACGCCTCCCAAAGGTGAGGTCTGAGAAGGAAAGATCCAACGTATAATGCTTAAAAAAGGTCGAGGGTGAAGACCATGTGGCAGCTTTACAAATGTGAGCAATGGAAACATCCGCCCGTTCTGCCCAAGATGATGCTACAGCCCGCGTGGAATGTGCCTTCAGACCCACCGGAACAGCAGCACCCCTAGCCGTGTAAGCCAACGCAATGGCGTCCCTAATCCACCTGGCCAGCGTGGATTTGGAACACTTAACCCCCTTTTGAGGCCCCTGGAAAGAGACAAAACAGAGACTTGTCTCTCCTCCAGGAACTGGTGACCAGAAGATACTGGATGAGACAACGACGTACATCCAGACAATGCCAACGCTGTTCCTCCGCACGCGTTGGGTTAGTGCAAAATGATGGAAATACAATCTCCAGGGACATATGAAACCGAGAAACAACCTTGGGGGAGGTACGCAGGGTCAGGGCGCAAAACTACCCTATCGTCCAGTATTTGAGTGTAAGGCGGGTCAATAGAAAGGGCCTGAATGTCGCTAATCCTACGGGCCGAGGTCAGGGCTACCAGGAGGACAGTCTTAAGGGAAAGACATTTAACAGAAATGGAGTCAAGGGGCTCGAACGGAGGCTCCGTTAGGGCCCCCAAAACCAGGTTAAGGTCCCAAGGGGGGAGGGAGACTACCCGTCTAGGACGCTGGCGCGAAGAAGCCCTGATAAACCGAGCCACCCAAGGGTTCCCTGCGACATCATAATTGTAGAGTGCCGCCAACGCAGAGATCTGGACCTTGAGTGTGCTAACCGCCAACCCCTTATCCAACCCGCCCTGTAGGAACTCCAGGATGGGACCGATGGGAACCTCCCCAGTTACACTAGCCCCTGAGGAAGATAAGAACTTTTTCCAAGTCCTACAGTAGATCTTTGTCGTCACAGGCTTCCTACAACCTAACAGTAACAGTGTGGAAACTAAATTGGGGGAAAACCCCTTACTGATCAGTAACGCCCTCTCAAATTCCATTCCGTCAGGTGCAACTTGACAGTGGGAGGATGGCACACAGGACCCTGGGATAGGAGATTCGGAAGTTCCGGGAGAACCCACGGGTCGGTCAGAGACATCCGAACCAGCCAAAAAAACCATGGTTGCTTTGGCCAGAAGGGAGCAATCAGAAGGACCCTGGCCCCGTCGTCCCTGATTTTTTTCAGGACTGCGGGGAGAAGGACCAGCGGGGGAAATGCATAGGCTAGGGGAAAGTCCCATGGAATTGATAGAGCGTCCAAGCATACGGAAGGTCCTTGGGATTGAGAGAGCAGAACTGAGGAACCTTCCTGTTCTGCTTGGTGGAAAAAAGGTCGATAACCGGAACCCCCCACCTGGTCGTGACGAGGTTGAAGACAGACGGGTTGAGCTCCCACTCCCCCTCGGGCAGGCAAGTGCGACTGAGAAAATCCGCTGCTAGGTTGTTTTTCCCCCTGATGTGAACAGCAGTGAGGGACAGAAGGCGAGTTTCTGCCAGGAGCAGAATCCTATCGGCTATCAACATAAGAGACCTGGATCTCTTGCCCCCCTGATGGTTTAGATAAGCCACCGTCACCCGATTGTCTGACAACACCCGGGTATGGTGACCAGTCAGTGAAGGGAGAAGTCCAGTCAGGGCCCGTTCCACAGCCAGCAGTTCTCTGATATTGGAGGAGGAAGCCGCCTCCCTGGGCGACCAGAGACCCTGAATCGGACGGTCCAGCAGGTGATCTCCCCATCCGGACACACTGGCATCCGTGGTCACAATTCGGGACACCGGGACAGACCATGGGACTCCCTGTGTGAGGTGCGCAGGAACCAGCCACCAGTGAAGGGAGGTGATGGAGCTGGAGCTCAGAGTAATCAGAGTGTTCAACCTGTCCCCCAGAAACGACTGATGTCCCAAAACGTCCCACTGGAGGGCTCTGGTATGGCCTTGAGCCCACAACACCGCAGGGAGAGTAGAGGTCAGGGAGCCCAGAAGAGACATAGCCCGCCGCAGGGACATGTGCGGAACCGCCACCGCCCGCTGCACTAGAGAGCGAATCTTCTCCACTTTGGAAGGCGGTAGACGACATTCTTGGAGGAGAGAGTCCAAAGTAAGCCCCAAGAAGACTTGCACTGTGGCCGGAAGCAACCGGGACTTCTCCCTGTTCAAAATCAAGCAGAGGCTTTCCAGCTTTGAGCAGACAGTCTGAAGCACGGTAGTACAATGGCTCGCTGAATCTCCTACCACAAGAAAATCGTCGAGATACGGGATAATGAGAATCCTGTCTTCCTGCAAGTGGGCAGTGATTTCCAGGACGAGCTTCGTGAAGATACGGGGCGCAATTGCCAGGCCGAATGGTAAAGCCCTGAACTGCAGATGACGCACAGACCCCTCGAGCATCACCGCCACCCTGAGATATTTCTGAAAGGGAGGAGCGATGGGAACATGATAATACGTGTCCTTCAGATCCAGGACAGCCATATGACAATTCGGGTAGAGAGACTTGATTGTGGACTTCATTGATTCCATCTTGAAGGACAAGATCTGCAGGTGGCTGTTCAGGCCTTTGAGGTTGATGATGACCCGAAAGGAGCCGTCCGGTTTCCCGACCAAAAAGAGAGGGGAGTAAAACCCCTCTCCCCTTTCTGCCAATGGGACGTCCGTCAGGACCGCCCGGCACAATAGGGACGTCACTTCCCCCTCCAAGGCCAGCTGTTCGCTCGGGGACGTCCTCGGGGATGTCAGGAGAAAGCGCCTGGGAGGAACACTGCGGAATGGAAACGTCAGACCTGTGCGGACGATATTGAGAATCCACGGGCTCGAAGAAATACGTTCCCAGGCCGGAAGAAAGTAGGTCAATCTCCCCCCCACCTGGGGAAGGGAGTCATTGGGAAGACTTCTTGGATTGGGAAGGGCCCTTGAACAAGAATCCCTTATCATCCTTCTTACGGTCTGACCAGGTACTTCTATTCCTGGGGGTGAACTTGCGGGTGAACTGCTTCTTACGAAAGGACCGCTTTAAGGAGGGGAAGGACGGGGCCGGAAAGTTCTTCTTTCTGTCCCCAGCCTTCTCAAGGACATCATCCAGAACAGATCCAAAAAGAAACTCGCCCTGATAGGGAATGGAACACAGCCTAGACTTAACCTGCAGATCCCCCGGGCAACATTTTAACCATAAGGCCCGACCAGCCGCATAAGAGAGGGCCGCGGTCTTAGCAGCCAGCCGAGTGGAATCCGCCGATGCATCTGAGAGGAAAGCCGCTGCTCCCTGCAGTCTGGGTAGAGAAGACAGAATCTCGTCCCGAGGAACTTTAGCCTTCAGCTTCTCCTCTAAGTCGGACAACCACAGCGCCAGAGACCGTGCCGTACATGTAGCTGCAATGGCCGGCCGGAGAGCACCTGCTGAGGACTCCCATGCGGTTTTAAGGAAGACATCCGCCTTTCGATCCATAGGGTCCTTCAAGGATCCCATGTCCTCAAAGGGAATGGAAAACTTCTTTGATGCTTTAGCCACTGCCACTATCCCAGTGGGAACAGGTAGCGTCCTCAAAGGGATATTTGCGCTTGAAGCCGCCAGGAAGAGAACCTCGCTTATCCGGTTTCTTCCATTCCCTGGAGATCAATGCCTGTATCTTGTCCACGACCGGGAAGGTCCTGCGCTTTCTATGCTCCAGACCTTTAAACATCACATCTTGGACCGAAAGCTGCAATTTCTCCTCAGTAATGCCCATAGTGTCCCTGACAGATTTAATCAATTTGCTCGTGCCCTCTACCGGGAAACATTGGTGGGCGTCAGCCTCACTGTCAGAGGAAGAAGACCTACACTCTCCCTCAGATCGACTGGATGGCGAAGCCGGGGAGGCCTGTCTATGCAGTTTACGAGAAGGCTCATTCAGGGACTGCAGAGAACTCTGGACTTCGGACCGGATGATGGTACGGAGATCATTAGCAAACCCAGGAGTCTCATCAGAAATGGTCTGCTGAATACAGGCCTTGCAGAGCCGTTTGGACCAGGACGGAGCCAGATCCCGGTTACAGAGCGCGCATTCCCTGTTATTCGATTTGGCCGCATACTTCCGTGGTTTTTTAACCTAGGCATGACAGGGACGGAGGGGAGACACAACACCAGGAAAACAATGAACAACAGGTACACGTGCCCGAAGATCACTCACCCATAGGAGATGAAGGGCAGTACCGGTTCCGGGGAAGGAGCTTTCATTAAAGTCTTCCCTCTGGAGGCGCCTTTGCCGTCAGCCACATCTCAGGTCTGTTTAGTGGCCCGGCCACGTTTGCTGGATAAACTGGCATCAGATCCAGAGTCGCTTCTGCGACGCTCCGGTGGCTTCACCGCTTTCTTGCCAGCAGGAGGGGAGGAGGACTCACGCACCGAGTGCCGATCCTCATCATAGTGCCCCTCTTTGTCCATCCTAACCCAGCTGGCAGAGCAATAGAACCCTCCGTTCTGCAGGAGGACTGGAGCACTGTTCCCCAGCTCTGAGCTCCGTTTTTCAAACTGAGCGCTGTTTCCCTCGCCTCCGGACCCACTTCCGGGTTCAGACGTCATCGCCGACGTCAGCGCCTGTCAGGGAAGGCTGCCGCGCATGCGCAACGCCGGCACACCAAACCCCGCCTTCAAGATGGCGGCGGTGTGCAGCACACGCGGCCGCAAGCAGCCCCGCCGTTCCAGTAACGACCGGCCGGCTGCTTGAACTTACCTGCCGCAGCGCTCCCGCTCATGGACGCAACCCCCGGGGGCCCACCATGGCGCTTCCAGGTACCCGAACGGAGCGAGGCAGGACCCGTGCCACCGCCAGAGCCGCCCGTCGGGACCAGGTAAGATTATCCAGAAGATCCACGGCCCTCCAGGGCCGCATCCTGAGGTATCCGTCCAGGACAGGAAACCAAACTGAAGCGGCGAGAGGACCGCCCCTTTTTAACCTGAAGGTTTCCTGTCCTGGATGGGCGGATCCTCTATCATGGTGCCGTCATAGGGTGAGGGAAAAAACCTGTTAGAGGCTGGAAAAGACGAGACTGGGGCGAAGGCTCACCTTTCACCAGAGCAACAATCTTAAAGATACTGCCAGAGCTACAATGAGGGGGTTTAGATCTGAGCATATTTAGGTGTGTGAGCGGCCCAGTCACAGTCCAGACCATTTACACTGAGAATCTGTGACAAGACGTGAAAATTGATGATCACAGACGTTTCCATCTAATCTCACTGAGTGAGAAGGGGAAATGTCACCTCTAGAGGTGTAAAGCTGGAGAGACCGACCCCCCAAAGACTGCAGCAATAACTGCAGAGAAAGGTGGCCCTACAAAGTACTGACTTGGGGGGGGGTTGAATTGAAATGCACGTCACAATTTTAAAGTATTTAGAACACTATTCCTTTACACTTTACAAATACTTGATACTTTGTGTTATCACAAAAAAATCCAATAAAATACATTTAAGTTTTGTGTATGAAACATAAAAAAAAAAGTGGAAAGTTCACAAGGCATAAAGACGTTTTCGAGACACTGTGTAATGTTATCAACCATTGTACAGGAGGAGGAGGTGAGCTGTGACATCACCTAGTGTGAATGGTGGATCTTGTGTTATCTGCTGTATATAGAGGTGTTATCAGTCATTGTACAGGAGGGGAAGGCGGTGAGCTGTGACATCACCAATTGTGAATCCTGTGTTATGTACTGTATATAGAGATGTTATCAGTCATTGCACTGGAGGTGGTGTTGAGCGGTGACATCCCCTATTGTGAATTGTGGATCCTGTGTTATCTGCTGTATATAGAGGTGTTATCAGTCATGTTACAAGAGGTGAGCTGTGACATCCCCTATTTTGAATGGTGGATCTTGTTATCAACTGTATATAGAGGTGGTATCAGACATTGTACAGGAGGTGAGCTGTGACATCACCTAATTGTATAGTGGATCCTGTGTGGTCTACCATATATATTATATATACATATACATATATATAATATATATATAATATATAAATATACAGTACAGACCAAAAGTTTGGACACACCTTCTCCTTCAAAGAGTTTTCTTTATTTTCAGGACTCTGAAAATTGTAGATTCACATTGAAGGCATCAAAACTATGAATTAACATATGTGGAATGAAATACTTAAACAAGTGTGAAACAACTGAAAGAAGGGAATTTTGTTTACTTACCGTAAATTCCTTTTCTTCTAGCTCCAATTGGGAGACCCAGACAAATGGGTGTATAGGCTATGCCTCCGGAGGCCACACAAAGTATTACACTAAAAGTGTAAAGCCCCTCCCCTTCTGCCTATACACCCCCCATGCTCCCACGGGCTCCTCAGTTTTGGTGCAAAAGCAAGAAGGAGGAAAAAATTATAAACTGGTTTAAAGTAAATTCAATCCGAAGGAATATCGGAGAACTGAAACCATTCAACATGAACAACATGTGTACACAAAAAAACAGGGGCGGGTGCTGGGTCTCCCAATTGGAGCTAGAAGAAAAGGAATTTACGGTAAGTAAACAAAATTCCCTTCTTCTTTGTCGCTCCATTGGGAGACCCAGACAAATGGGACGTCCAAAAGCAGTCCCTGGGTGGGTAAATAATACCTCATAATAGAGCCGTAACGGCTCCGTCCTACAGGTGTGCAACCGCCGCCTGAAGGACTCGCCTACCTAGGCTGGCATCTGCCGAAGCATAGGTATGGACCTGATAGTGTTTCGTGAAAGTGTGCAGGCTCGACCAGGTATCTGCCTGACACACCTGCTGAGCCGTAGCCTGGTGCCGCAAGGCCCAGGAGGCTCCCACAGCCCTGGTAGAATGGGCCTTCAGCCCTGAGGGAACCGGAAGTCCCGAGGAACGATAAGCTTCGAGAATTGGTTCCTTGATCCACCTAGCCAGGGTTGATTTGGAAGCTTGTGTCCCTTTACGCTGGCCAGCGACAAGGACAAAGAGTGCATCCGAGCGGCGCAGGGGCGCCGTACGAGAAATGTAGAATCTGAGTGCTCTCACCAGATCTAACAAGTGCAAATCCTTTTCACATTGGTGAACTGGATGAGGACAAAAAGAGGGTAAGGAGATATCCTGATTGAGATGAAAAGAGGATACCACCTTAGGGAGAAATTCCGGAACCGGACGCAGAACCACCTTGTCCTGGTGAAACACCAGGAAAGGGGCTTTGCATGACAACGCTGCTAGCTCAGACACTCTCCGAAGTGACTGCTACTAGGAAAACCACTTTCTGCGAAAGGCGTGCGAGAGAAATATCCCTCATTGGCTCGAACGGTGGTTTCTGAAGAACCATCAGCACCCTGTTCAGATCCCACGGTTCTAACGGACGCTTGTAAGGAGGGACGATGTGACAAACCCCCTGCAGGAACGTGCGTACCTGTGGAAGTCTGGCCAGGCGCTTCTGAAAAAACACAGAGAGCGCAGAGACTTGTACCTTAAGGGAGCCGAGTGACAAACCCTTTTCCAATCCGGATTGAAGAAAGGACAGAAAAGTGGGCAAGGCAAATGGCCAGGGAGAAAAACCCTGAGCAGAGCACCACGACAGGAATATTTTCCACGTCCTGTGGTAGATCTTGGCGGACGTTGGTTTCCTAGCCTGTCTCATAGTGGCAATGACCTCTTGAGATAATCCTGAAGACGCTAAGATCCAGGACTCAATGGCCACACAGTCAGGTTGAGGGCCGCAGAATTCAGATGGAAAAACGGCCCTTGAGACAGCAAGTCTGGTCGGTCTGGTAGTGCCCACGGTTGGCCGACCGTGAGATGCCACAGATCCGGGTACCACGACCTCCTCGGCCAGTCTGGAGCGACGAGGATGGCGTGGCGGCAGTCGGCCCTGATCTTGCGTAACACTCTGGGCAACAGTGCCAACGGAGGAAACACATAAGGGAGTTGAAACTGCGACCAATCCTGAACTAAGGCGTCTGCCGCCAGAGCTCTGTGATCGTGAGATCGTGCCATGAATGCCGTGACCTTGTTGTTGTGCCGGGACGCCATTAGGTCGACGTCCGGCATCCCCCAGCGGCAACAGATCTCCTGAAACACGTCCGGGTGAAGGGACCATTCCCCTGCGTCCATGCCCTGGCGACTGAGAAAGTCTGCTTCCCAGTTTTCCACGCCCGGGATGTGAACTGCGGAGATGGTGGAGGCCGTGGCTTCCACCCACATCAAAATCCGCCGGACTTCCTGGAAGGCTTGCCGACTGCGTGTTCCCCCTTGGTGGTTGATGTAAGCCACCGCTGTGGAGTTGTCCGACTGAATTCGGATCTGCTTGTCTTCCAGCCACTGCTGGAACGCTTTTAGGGCAAGATACACTGCCCTGATCTCCAGAACATTGATCTGGAGTGAGGACTCTTGCTGAGTCCACGTACCCTGGGCCCTGTGGTGGAGAAAAACTGCTCCCCACCCTGACAGACTCACGTCCGTCGTGACCACCGCCCAGGATGGGGGTAGGAAGGATTTCCCCTTCGATAATGAAGTGGGAAGAAGCCACCACTGAAGGGAAGCTTTGGTTGCCTGAGAGAGAGAGACGTTCCTGTCGAGGGACGTTGGCTTCCTGTCCCATTTGCGTAGGATGTCCCATTGAAGAGGACGCAGGTGAAACTGCACAAAAGGAACTGCCTCCATTGCTGCTACCATCTTCCCTAGGAAGTGCATGAGGCGCCTCAGGGGGTGCGACTGGCCTTGAAGGAGAGATTGCACCCCTGTCTGTAGTGAACGCTGTTTGTTCAGCGGAAGCTTCACTATCGCTGCTAGAGTATGAAACTCCATGCCAAGATATGTTAGTGATTGGGCCGGTGTCAGATTTGACTTTGGAAAATTGATGATCCACCCGAAACTCTGGAGAGTCTCCAGAGTAGTGTTGAGGCTGTGTTGGCATGCCTCTTGAGAGGGTGCCTTGACCAGCAGATCGTCTAAGTAAGGGATCACCGAGTGACCCTGAGAGTGGAGGACCGCAACTACTGTAGCCATGACCTTGGTGAAAACCCGTGGGGCTGTCGCCAGGCCGAACGGCAGTGCCGCGAACTGAAGGTGTTCGTGTCCTATGGCGAAGCGCAGGAAGCGCTGATGCTCTGGAGCAATCGGTACGTGGAGATAAGCATCTTTGATATCGATCGATGCAAGGAAATCTCCTTGGGACATTGAGGCGATGACGGAGCGGAGGGATTCCATCCGGAACCGCCTGGTCTTTACGTGATTGTTGAGCAGTTTTAGGTCCAGGACAGGACGGAAAGACCCGTCCTTCTTTGGAACCACAAACAGGTTGGAGTAAAAACCGTGACCCTGTTGCTGAAGAGGAACTGGGACCACCACTCCTTCCGTCTTCAGAGTGCCCACCGCCTGCAGAAGAGCATCGGCTCGCTCGGGAGGCGGAGATGTTCTGAAGAATCGAGTCGGAGGACGAGAGCTGAACTCTATCCTGTAACTGTGAGACAGAATGTCTCTCACCCAACGGTCTTTTACCTGTGGCAGCCAGGTGTCGCAAAAGCGGGAGAGCCTGCCACCAACCGAGGATGCGGTGTGAGGAGGCCGTAAGTCATGAGGAAGCCGCCTTGGTAGCGGCACCTCCGGCGGTCTTTTTTGGGCATGCCTTAGACCGCCATGAATCGGAGTTTCTCTGATCCTTCTGAGGCCTTTTGGACGAGGAGAATTGGGACCTGCCCGCACCCCGAAAGGACCGAAACCTCGACTGTCCCCTCCTCTGTTGGGGTATGTTTGGTTTGGCCTGGGGTAAGGATGTTTCCTTTCCCTTGGATTGTTTGATGATTTCATCCAATCTCTCACCAAACAAACGGTCGCCAGAAAATGGCAAACCGGTTAAGCACTTTTTGGAAGCCGAATCTGCCTTCCATTCCCGTAGCCACAAGGCCCTGCGTATTGCCACCGAATTGTCGGCTGCAACCGCCGTACGGCTCGCAGAGTCCAGGATAGCATTAATAGCGTAGGACGCAAATGCCGACGTTTGAGAGGTTATGGACGCCACTTGCGGCGCAGACGTACGTGTGAGTGCGTCAATTTGCGCTTGACCCGCTGAGATAGCTTGGAGTGCCCATACGGCTGCGAATGCTGGAGCAAAAGACGCGCCGATAGCTTCATAGATGGATTTCAACCAGAGCTCCATCTGTCTGTCAGTGGCATCCTTGAGTGAAGCCCCATCTTCAACTGCAACTATGGATCTAGCCGCCAGTCTGGAGATTGGAGGATCCACCTTGGGACACTGCGTCCAGCCCTTGACCACGTCAGGGGGGAAGGGATAACGTGTATCCTTAAGGCGCTTGGAAAAACGCTTATCTGGACAAACTCGGTGTTTCTGGACTGCCTCTCTGAAGTCAGAGTGGTCCAGAAACATACTCTTACGCTTGGGGAACCTGAAACGGAATTTCTCCTGGTGAGAAGCTGACTCCTCCACTGGAGGAGCCGAGGGAGAAATATCCAACATTTGATGTATGGACGCGATAAGATCATTCACTATGGCGTCACCATCAGGAGTATCAAGGTTGAGAGCGGCCTCAGGATCAGAATCCTGATCAGCTACCTCCGCTTCATCATACAGAGTCCTCCCGCTGAGACCCTGAACAATGTGATGATGTCGAGGGAATTTCCCAGCGACCCCGCTTAGGCGGTCTGGGGCTGCGGTCCGTGTCAGAGACCTCACCCTGGGATCTATGAGACACCCCGGGAGGACATTGTTGTTCCAACTGAGGGGAACCAGGGAGCAATGATTCCACAGTGCCCATGGTCTGAGATACCGGTCTGGACTGCAAAGCTTCTAGTATCTTAGCCATAGTCTCAGAAAGTCTTTCAGTAAAAACTGCAAACTCCGTCCCTGTCACCTGGACAGTGTTAGCAGGTGGTTCCCCCTGGGCCACCCTTAGCAGAGGCTCCGGCTGAATAAGTGCCACAGGGGCCGAGCATTGCACACAATGAGGGTCAGTGGAACCTGCCGGTAGTATAGCCGTACATGCGGCGCAGGCAGCATAGTAAGCCTGTGTTTTGGCACCCTTGCTTCTTGTGGACGCCATGCTGTTGTCTCCTCTGAGCAATCCAGGAGGGTATATAGCCAAAAATCAACCGTGCACCATACAGTGTAAAGTATAGCCTATAATCATATAATCTATAATTACACTTCTGCACAAGTGGGGCCAGCACCTCAGGTGCTGCTTACCGCCCGCTCAAAGCGGTTGTGTGGTCACCAGAATCCCTGCCTGGGTCTCCCTGAGCGAGCCTGTCTCCCCTCTCCAGCGTCAGAAGAGCTGACAGGAATGGCTGCCGGCGTCCTGAGGAGAGGAGGGGGCCGTGGGCGTGCCCTAGAAAGTGCGGGAATCTGGTGCCCCACTGTGCACAGTGAGGGGGGTGGAGTATGCAAAGCATGTTCCAGCCCTCAGTGCTGACTCCTGTACAGCGTCCCGCCCTTCCCCTGACTGGCAGGCCTGGGGGCGGGAAAGAATGAGACTAGGCCGCAAAAGCCGGGGACTAAAGTTATAAGCGCGGCCGGCGTATAAGCTCGGTCGGCGCGGAAGTCCCCGGCGTACTAACAGTCCCAGCCGCGCCGCAGTGTAAAGAAGGGAATTTTGTTACTTACCGTAAATTCCTTTTCTTCTAGCTCCTATTGGGAGACCCAGACGATCGGGTGTATAGCTACTGCCTCCGGAGGCCACACAAAGCATTACACTAAAAAGTGTAAGGCCCCTCCCCTTCTGGCTATACACCCCCAGTGGGATCACTGGCTCACCAGTTTTAGTGCAAAAGCAAGAAGGAGGAAAGCCAATAACTTGGTTAAACAAATTCACTCCGAGTAACATCGGAGAACTGAAAAACCGTTCAACATGAACCACATGTGTACCCGAAAAAACCCAAAAATCCCGAAGGACAACAGGGCGGGTGCTGGGTCTCCCAATAGGAGCTAGAAGAAAAGGAATTTACGGTAAGTAACAAAATTCCCTTCTTCTTCGGCGCTCCATTGGGAGACCCAGACGATTGGGACGTCCAAAAGCTGTCCCTGGGTGGGTAAAGAAATACCTTATGTTAGAGCTGCGAAGACAGCCCTCCCCTACGGGGAGGCAACTGCCGCCTGCAGGACTCTTCTACCTAGGCTGGCGTCCGCCGAAGCATAGGTATGCACCTGATAATGTTTGGTGAAAGTGTGCAGACTCGACCAGGTAGCTGCCTGGCACACCTGTTGAGCCGTAGCCTGGTGTCGCAATGCCCAGGACGCACCCACGGCTCTGGTAGAATGGGCCTTCAGCCCTGATGGAACCGGAAGCCCAGCAGAACGGTAGGCTTCAAGAATTGGTTCTTTGATCCATCGAGCCAGGGTGGCTTTGGAAGCCTGCGACCCTTTGCGCTTACCAGCGACAAGGACAAAGAGTGCATCGGAGCGGCGCAGGGGCGCCGTGCGGGAAATGTAGATTCTGAGTGCTCTCACCAGATCTAACAAATGTAAATTCTTCTCATACCGATGAACTGCATGAGGACAAAAAGAAGGCAAAGAGATATCCTGATGAAGATGAAAAGAGGATACCACCTTCGGGAGAAACTCCTGAATGGGGCGCAGCACTACCTTGTCCTGGTGGAAGACCAGGAAAGGAGCCTTGGATGACAGCGCTGCTAGCTCAGACACTCTCCGAAGAGATGTGATCGCTACCAGAAAAGCCACTTTCTGTGATAGTCTAGAAAGTGAAACCTCCCTCAGAGGCTCAAGGGGCGGCTTCTGGAGGGCAACTAGTACCCTGTTCAGATCCCATGGATCTAACGGCCGCTTGTACGGGGGTACAATATGACAAACCCCCTGCAGGAACGTGCGCACCTTAGGAAGTCGTGCTAGACGCTTTTGAAAAAAAGACGGATAGCGCCGAGACTTGCCCTTTAAGGGAGCCGAGCGACAAACCTTTTTCTAACCCAGATTGCAGGAAAGAAAGAAAGGTAGGCAATGCAAAAGGCCAGGGAGACACTCCCTGAGCAGAGCACCAGGATAAGAATATCCTCCACGTTCTGTGGTAGATCTTAGCGGACGTGGGCTTCCTAGCCTGTCTCATGGTGGCAACGACCCCTTGGGATAATCCTGAAGACCCTAGGATCCAGGACTCAATGGCCACACAGTCAGGTTCAAGGCCGCAGAATTCCGATGGAAAAACGGCCCTTGGGACAGTAAGTCTGGTCGGTCTGGTAGTGCCGACGGTTGGCCGACCGTGAGATGCCACAGATCCGGATACCACGCCCTCCTTGGCCAGTCTGGGGCGACGAGTATGACGCGGCTGCAGTCGGATCTGATCTTGCGTAGCACTCTGGGCAAGAGTGCCAGAGGTGGAAACACATAAGGGAGCCGGAACTGCGACCAATCTTGCACTAAGGCGTCTGCCGCCAGAGCTCTGTGATCGCGAGACCGTGCTATGAAGGTTGGGACCTTGTTGTTGTGCCTGGACGCCATTAGGTCGACGTCCGGCCTTCCCCAGCGGCTACAGATTTCCTGAAACACGTCCGGGTGAAGGGACCATTCTCCTGCGTCCATGCCCTGGCGGCTGAGGAAGTCTGCTTCCCAGTTTTCTACGCCGGGGATGTGAACTGCGGATACGGTGGAGGCCGTGGCTTCCACCCACATCAGAATCCGCCGGACTTCCTGGAAGGCTTGCCGACTGCGTGTCTCTCCTTGGTGATTGATGTATGCCACCGCTGTGGAGTTGTCCGACTGAATTCGGATCTGCTTTCCTTCCAGCCACTGCTGGAAGGCTAGTAGGGCAAGATACACTGCTCTGATTTCCAGAACATGGATCTGAAGGGTGGACTCCTGCTGAGTCCACGTACCCTGAGCCCTGTGGTGGAGAAAAACTGCTCCCCACCCTGACAGACTCGCGTCTGTCGTGACTACCGCCCAAGACGGTGGTAGGAAGGATCTTCCCTGTGATAATGAGGTGGGAAGAAGCCACCATTGCAGAGAGTCCTTCTGTGAAAAGGAGACTTTCCTGTTCAGGGATGTTGACTTCCCGTCCCATTGGCGGAGAATGTCCCAATAAGAGGACGCAGATGAAACTGCGCAAACGGAACCGCCTCCATTGCCGCCACCAACTTCCCGAGGAAGTGCATGAGGCGTCTTAAGGAGTGCGACTGACCTTGACGGAGAGTCTGCACCCCAGTCTGTAGTGACCGCTGCTTGTCCAGCGGAAGCTTCACTAGCGCTGAGAGGGTATGAAACACCATGCCAAGATACGTTAGTGATTGGGTCGGTGACAGGTTTGACTTTGAGAAGTCGATGATCCACCCGAACGTCTGGAGAGTCTCCAGCGCAACATTCAGGCTGAGTTGGCATGCCTCTTGAGAGGGTGCCTTGACAAGTAGATCGTCCAAGTAAGGGATCACAGAGTGTCCCTGTGAGTGCAAGACTGCTACCACTGCCGCCATGACCTTGGTGAACACCCGTGGGGCTGTCGCCAGACCGAATGGCAGAGCTACGAACTGAAGATGGTCGTCTCCCATCACGAAACGTAGAAAACATTGGTGCTCTGTAGCAATCGGCACGTGGAGATAAGCATCTTTGATGTCTATTGATGCTAGGAAATATCCTTGAGACATTGAGGCAATGACGGAGCGGAGGGTTTCATCCGGAACCGCCTGGCCTCCACGTGCTTGTTGAGCAGTTTTAGGTCCAGAACGGAACGGAAAGAGCCATCCTTTTTTGGCACCACAACCAGATTGGAGGAAAACCGTGTCTTGTTCCTGAAGAGGAACAGGGATTACCACTCCTTCTGCCTGCAGAAGAGCATCGGCTCGGTGGGGACGTTCTGAAGAATCGAGTCGGAGGACGAGAACAGAACCCTGTCCTGTGCACGTGGGCACAATGTCCCTCACCCACCGGTCTGTGACCTGTGGCAGCTAAATGTCGCAAAGGCGAGCGAGTCTGCCATCAACCGCGGATGCGGAGAGATGAGAGAGCTGAGAGTCATGAGGAGACCGCCTTGGTAGCGGTTCCTCCGGCTGCCTTCCTTGGGCGTGATTGAGCCCCCTGAAACTGAGCCCCTCTGAGGCTTTTCAGCTCTTTTGGACGAGGACAATTGGGACCTGCCCGAGCTTGGGAAGGACCGAAACCTCGACTGTCCTTCCAGGACAGCATTAATAGGGTAAGTCGCAATGCAGACATTGCGAGGTTACGGACGCCCCTGCGGCACAAATGTACATATGCTCAAGACCAGCTGTGCAAGAACAGCTGAAAAACTTAGGGTGCCCATACGGCTGTAAATGCCGGAGCAACCGACACGCCGATAGCCTCATAGACAGATTTCAACCAGAGTCCATCTGTCTGGCATCTTTAAGTGAAGTCCCATCTCCACTGCAACTATAGCTCTAGCCGCAAGCCTGGAGATTGGAGAATCCACCTTTGGACCCTGGGTCCCACGCTTGACCACGTCAGGGGGAAAAGGATAACGTGTATCCTTAATACGTTTGGAGAAAACGCTTATCTGGTAAGCGTGGTGTTCCTGGACTGCTTCTCTGAAGTCAGCGTGGCCAGAAAAATACTCAATCTACGTTTGAGCTACTGAAATGGGACTTCTCCTGCTGTGAAGCTGACTCCTCCGCTGGGGGAGCTGAGGGAGAAAGATCCAACATTCCATTGATGGACGCTATAGGATCATTCCTTATGGCGTCACCATCCGGTGTATCCGGATTGAGAGCGTTGTCAGGATCAAAGTCCTGATGAGCTACGTCTGCCTCATCATACAGAGAGCCTCCTGGGACCCCCCTCGGAGCACCGATTTTATTCCCAATGAGGGTGGCCAGGGAGCAATGATCCAGATTGCCCATGGCCTGTCCGGACTGCAAGTCTCTATCCCATTGCAACTCCATCCCTGTCCTTGGACAGGGTTGACAGGTGGTTCCTTTGGCCACGTCTAGTAGAGACCCCGGCTGACCAAGTGCTCCAGGGGAGCATTGCACACAATGGGGTTCAGTGCCGTGGAACAGTATCACATGCAGTAAAAACAGCATCGAAAGCCTGAGTTGCTTATATGCTGCTGCCGACTAGCCATCTAGGACATAGCCAAGAATGGCGACCGTACAATGCAATGTATAGCAAACAAGCATAAAGTACAATGAACACTGCAGCACATGCAATACAAGCAGCATAGAAAGCCTGTGCCTTGGCACCCCTGCTTTTCTGCTGCTGTAGACTAGCCATCTAGGGGAATATAGCCCAGAATATCGACCATACAGTGCAATGTATAGCATACAAGCATAAGTACAAATGAACACTGCAACCCCTGCAATACAAGCAGCATAGAAAAAACCTGTGCCTCAGCACCCCTGCTTTTCTGCTGCTGTAGTCTAGTCATTCTAGGCGAAAATAGCCCAGACTAGCGATCGTACAGTGCAGTGTATAGCATACAAGCATAAATACACATGAACACTTCAGTACATGCAATACAAGCAGCATAGAAAGCCTGTGCCTTAGCACCCTTGCTTTCCTGCTGCTGATGTGTTGCCATCTAAGAGGGCATATAGCCAAAAATAGCGACCTATGCAGTGTAAGCATAAAAATACAAATGGACAACTGCGGTATTTAGTGGGGTCAGCACTTCAGGTGCCGCTTACCGCCCGCCTATAAGCGGGTGTGTGGTCGCCCTAGTCCTGTGCCTGGTCGCCCAGAGTCCGATCTCTCAGCTCGGACTGCAGGAATGGCTGCCGGCGTCCTTCTCCCGCTCGTGTGAGTAGGGGCGGGCCGTGGGCGTGCCCCCAAGTCAGAGCGGGAAACCGGCGTCCCACAGTGTCCAGTGAGAGGGCTGGAGCATGTAAATAAGGCTCCAGCCCTCGGCGCTGCTGATTGTACAGCGTCTCTCCCCTACCCTGATTGACAGGGTGGGGGCGGGAACGAAGCGGAGCTAGGCCGCAAAAGCCGGGGACTGGATTTATAAGCGCCGCCGCCGTAAAAGCGCGGTCGGCGCTAAGTCCCCGGCGCACTACAAGTCCCAGCCGCGCCGCCGCTCCCGGAGCGTCCGGCGCGGTAGTTCCCCATACATAAAGTCACTCAGCTAGGCTGTAGTGACTGTAACCCTTTACTGCCCCCGGCGCACTAGCACACCCAGCAAGTCTGGAGTGTGCTGTGCCTGTGTGTACGGGGACACAGAGTACCTGAATGGTGCAGGGCCATGTCCCTGAACGGTACCCAGCTCCGTATCCAGCAGGTTCAATGGGTCTGTGGATGGAGCCCGGCCTCAGGGCTTTGGGGCCGGTAAGATCCCACTTCCTCAGAGCCCCTCAGGGGGATGTGGAAGGAAAACAGCATGTGGGCTCCAGCCGCCGTACCAGCAATAGGTACCTCAACCTTACAAACCACAAGCGGGGTGAGAAGGGAGCATGCTGGGGGCCCTATATGGGCCCTCTTTTCTTCCATCCGATATAGTCAGCAGCTACTGCTGACTAAACAGTGGAGCTATGCGTGGATGTCTGACCTCCTTCGCACAAAGCAGAAAACTGGTGAGCCAGTGATCCCACTGGGGGTGTATAGCCAGAAGGGGAGGGGCCTTACACTTTTTAGTGTAATGCTTTGTGTGGCCTCCGGAGGCAGTAGCTATACACCCGATCGTCTGGGTCTCCCAATGGAGCGCCGAAGAAAATGGCAGCGGCGGTCAGCGCGGTAGTCCCCAGTAAACTAACACACCCAGCCACGCTGCAGTGTGTGATGGCACAAGCGCGGTCAGCGCTGCGGTCCCCGGCGCACTAACACACCCAGCAATGCTGGAGTGTTACTGTGCGCGGTCCCCACAGGGACACAGAGTACCTCAAAGTAGCAGGGCCTTGTCCCTGACGATACTCGGCTCCTTATCCAGCAGAGTCCCCGGGAGCTGTGGATGGAGCACGGTCTCAGTGCCTGGAGACCGATTAGGATCCCACTTCACCCAGAGCCCTAAAGGGGATGGGGAAGGAAAACAGCATGTGGGCTCCAGCCTCCGTACCCGCAATGGATACCTCAACCTTAACAACACCGCCGACAAGAGTGGGGTGAGAAGGGAGCATGCTGGGGGCCCTGTTATGGGCCCTCTTTTCTTCCATCCGACATAGTCAGCAGCTGCTGCTGACTAAGCTGTGGAGCTATGCGTGCATGTCTGCCTCCTTCGCACAAAGCATAAAAACTGAGGAGCCCGTGGGAGCACGGGGGGTGTATAGGCAGAAGGGGAGGGGCTTTACACTTTTAGTGTAATACTTTGTGTGGCCTCCGGAGGCATAGCCTATACACCCATTTGTCTGGGTCTCCCAATGGAGCGACAAAGAAATATGTCTTATATTCTAGGTTCTTCAAAGTAGCCACCTTTCGCTTTGATTACTGCTTTGCACATTCTTGGCATTCTCTTGATGACCTTCAAGAGGCAGTCACCGGAAATGTTTTTCCAACAGTCTTGAAGGAATTCCCAGAGATGCTTAGCACTTGTTGGCCCTTTTGCCTTCACTCTGCAGTCCAGCTCACCCCAAACCATCTCGATTGGGTTCAGGTCTGGTGACTGTGGAGGCCAGGTCATCTGGCGTAGCACCCCATCACTCTCCTTCTTAGTAAAATAGCCCTTACACAACTTGGAGGTGTGTTTGGGGTCATTGTCCTGTTGAAAAATAAATGATGGTCCAACTAAATGCAAACCGGATGGAATAGCACGCCGCTGCAAGATGCTGTGGTAGCTATGCTGGTTCTGTATGCCTTCAATTTTTAATAAATCCCCAACAGTGTCACCAGCAAAGCCCCCCCACACCATCACACCTCCTCCTCCATGCTTCACGGTGGGAACCAGCCATGTAGAGTCCATCCGTTCACCTTTTCTACAAAGACACGGTGGTTGGATCCAAAGATCTCAAATTTGGACTCATCAGAGCAAAGCACAGATTTCCACTGGTCTAATGTCCATTCCTTGTGTTCTTTAGCCCAAACAAGTCTCTTCTGCTTGTTCCTGTCCTTAGCAGTGGTTTCCTAGAAGCTATTCTACCATGAAGGCTGCTGCACAAAGTCTCCTCTTAATAGTTGTTCTAGAGATGAGAAGGTGTGTCCAAACTTTTGGTCTGTACAGTGTGTGCATATATATATATATATATATATATATATATATATATATATATATATATATATATATATATATATATATATATTTTATAGCTATCAGCCATTGTACAGGAGGACGACGAGGAGAGCTGTGACCACCTATGTTATATTTTTATTATGTATACTAATTGCGATAAATGTAATAAAAAAATGAATATTTTCAAATTACAAAATGATAGAAAACCTTAATGTCCCTATTTTTTTGTAGCTGGCCTGGTGTGAGTGGTTGCTCTTTAAATAAAACTAAGGTCATGGTAACTAAGCAGCTTTCTATTTCTGCACTCAATAATACTGTGCAACTGGTGCACGCTCAAAGTTGTAATTTTACTGCTGCCAAAAAAATGCAAGTTGCATACCACAAGCTTAGTACGTTTGCACTTTCAAATACCTTTAGACATGTCAGAAGCTTAGCTCGGGGCGGTGGACACACCTGTTCATGCAATGTTTTTCCTTGTCCTTTGTGAAATGTGCACATTGTAGGTTCAGACTAAAAGAAGCAATGCAAAGAAGAAAGGGATACGTGTGAAGCAAGCCCGATTGTGTAACCCTTTTGACTACTCCCAGTAACCCCGATACTCTCAGTATTACACCTCTTTGACGTTCTCTCAAGCAGCTTCATCAGGTCGGCACCTGGAATAACTTGCAACAGTTTTGAATGAAATCCCAGAGGTGAGGAGCACTTTTTGGCTGTTTTGCACTCAAAATTACTTTTAATATATATATTTGGGGCCGGATATTCATATCTTTTTGCTTTGTATTCTACAGTCAGGAAAGACATCTGGGATCATGCTGTCTCCTCTGGACAGTTGATGTTGAGATGTGTCTGCTACTTGATGTCAGAGCATCATTTTTGAAGATTTATCACCGGAGCTGCTGGAAATTTGTTTCCTGAAGCTGGCAATTTTGATGAACTTATCCTCTGCAGCAGAAGTAATTCTTGGTCTTTCTTTCCTAAGGAGGTCACACAGTCTCCTCTAGACTGTTGATGTTGAGATTTGTCTGATGCTTGATGTTGGGTCATCATGTTTGAAGATCTCTCTAAGCTACCGGAAATTTGAGGTTGATTAAGCTGGCAATTTTGATGAACCTATCCTCTGCAGCAGAAGTCACTCTTGCTCTCTCTTTCCTAAGGAGGTCAGGCAGTCTACTCTGGACATTTGATATTGAGATTTGTCTTCTACTTGATGTTGTAGCATAATTTTTGAAGATTTATCTCCAATCTTTTGAGAATTTGAGCAGCAGAAGTAATTATTGGTCTTTCCTAGGGAGGTCACGCAGTCACCTCTGGACTGTTGATGTTGAGATGTGTCTGCTGCTTCATGTTGCATCATGGTTAAAGATTTCTCTCTAAGCTGCTGGAAATTTGAGGTTCATGAAGCTGGCAATTTTGATGAACTTATCCTCTTCAGCAGTAGTAATTCATGGTCTCTCTTTCATAAGAGACAGATGTATCATAGTAATTTTAATAACTATTTGAGGATTCCTTAAGGTTCTAGCAATTTTCCAAGTTGACTGACCTTCCTGTTTTAACCTAATGATGCCCTAACATCTCTTAGGTGAGTGGAACTTGCCCTATTCTGGCTTAGATTTGTTGTGGATACTATCAAAATTAAAGGTGAGCAAATGGAGAAATCTAATTTTGTAGCACAAAATCTGTTTGGTTTCTTTACTGTTTTTTTTCATGGTTTTGCTACCTTTAGTCTGAAACTTACCATGTGCACATAAGGAAAACCATCACAAGAACAGTTGTCGAGTACTGTATTTACCAGGATAGAAAAACAAACTTCCGAAAAAAAAAAAAAATCCCTCCCAATTTTATTGAACACTACAGGCAGAATAAGACCAGCAGAGCTGTGTTAGCAATGGTTTCCGATGTGTGTTCAGCAATGACCTCTGAAAAGCCATCCCACAGCAGACATGAAACCAAAGACAGATTACACATAAAGGGGAGGGGTGTATGGGGGCGACAGACAAAAAAATTAAAATAAAATAAAAAAAAAACAACAAAAACCCAAAAACATATGAGCAAAGAAACCTGAGGATACTAACCAGATCACAGAAGTGTCAGCTTCCCCCCGAATACTAGAAGGAATCTTTGTAGAAAAAAAGCCGAACATTTCTTCCAGGAGGAAGGGGAGTGGGGGGGGGATAGAAATAAAAAGAAAATATATATATATGTATGTCACATACATGATGCAGGGACGGACACATTCAGGACATGCTTTATCCACTCTGCCGTGGAGAAAACAGAGGTAGGAAAGGAGGGGAGACGGAGGAGAGTCCAGCGTAACGGAAATGGGGGAGAATACACAGACGGTCAAGTCCAGCAAGAGATTCACATTTCGCACCCACCCCAGGATCAATGGCTGCCGCCTCTCCGGAAGGCCACTTTAACCCTTAACGTCAGCTCGTAACAGTTCTTCATCCCCCCCCCCCCCGATCCGGTGCAGAATCCAGACCCTAAAGAAACGGACTACAATGGGTACCTGCGTCGGCAGAAATACTGACGTTGTGGTCAAGTGGCCCAAAAAAAAAAAAAAAAAAAAATAAGCCTTCCTACCTAGAGGGTGAAAAAAACAAAAAGCTTTCACACGATCTCCGTACCCCCCCACCCCTTCCTTTCAGAAACCACGCCTTTATCCGTACACTTTCCAGACTGTACACGCATGCCGATACAAAGCTTTGACCAAGTAGTCCGGTCCGTCCAGGGCCTAGTCCCAATGAAGCAAAACAGGCGTCGGGGGGGTCCACACCCTACTATGTCGTCCAGTCACTGGGCAGACCACCAATTCGATCGTGGTTAGGGTTCACAGGTATGAAGTATAAGACGAGGGGGCTTCCATCTCTTCTTCCATGCACAGGTGTAGTGACGTAGATTTAGGGTGGGATTATACTCCCCCCTGATGACAAGATTACTGCAAATAGAGCGAGGGGTGCAAGAGAAAAGAAGACCAGAAACCCCACCAGTTGCAAGTAAGTGACCCACTCGCCCCAGCAAGAAATAGCCATGATTAAGAGGGCAGAAAGAGGCGCTGCAGCCCCCTTCAATGCTGTATTGTTTCTCACCCCCCCCAGAATCAGCGCAGGAGGGTCCGGATGCGTCAGCGCGATACATGATTGCCTCCGAATCTTCATTGCCCGTCTTCTTATGACACTGCGTGATATTTTATTGAAAGTACTTAAAAAAAAAAAAACCCCGCAGATGTCAGGGGAGGACAAGGAGCGGCAGAGACGTCTCTGCACCATTTGGTATCCTGTTGCTGTTGGTTTAGAGAGCGAGTAAAGGACGGTGGGAGGCGAGAGGTAGGATGGGCAACGGGCGCTGGGGACAGGGCAAGCAATTCTTAACTCCCGTAATGCATTGTGTTGGTGTTGATCGACATCGGAGAAGCCATGGAGATGGCCGGGCCGCCCATGGTGAACTGGTTGTTGACTGGGTAGTAGGTGGAGGACGTGGAGCCAGCTTGTCCGGTGGCCGATCCTGAGGATAGAAGAGAAGAGGGGGGGGGGGGGGGGGAAGACAAAAACAAAAAAAAGAAAACAGAGGCAGTTTTTACATGGCTAGAAAGACTCGGGCACAATAGAAGAGGCGCGATAGTCTGCGGCAGGACCTCACCTTGAACAATCCCTGTGCTCATGATAGATCCCATTCTGGAGTGGGTGTGATTAACGATTCCTGTGTTAGCTGTAAGGAAACGGGGGAGGAGGTGGGGATGGAGATGGGAAGGTTATAGGACACACATTTCCCCCACAATACCATGACAGCGTAAAGGACTGTGATAAGGCAGGGGCCCCGCGCCCCATAGACTGGCACAGAGCAGCCGGAGCTGGTAGGCAGCCTACGACTTAAAGGGATTGTCCAGCGCCATTCACATGCGCAGCGGTGGTGGTGGTGGCGACGTCCCGGCGGGCGAGTACACCGCCCCTTCCCCATCCGTGCTGCTCACCCCTGATCAGTGACCTAATGGGGTACACTCAGGCTACCGGGACGTCTACCACCACCGACCTGCGCTGCCCGAGAGTGAATACCTGTCATATAATATCAGAAGGGAAGAAGTGTCCCCAAATCACTGTCACCCCATAATATTCCTAACTACAAACATTGGCAAAACAAGACATGTACAAAATAATTACACATCCCCAGGAAGAGGTTCTCATCATCTAATAACATTCTCATCGTCCCCAGAGAGGTTATCAAAGGGAACCTGTCAGCCGCAAAATGTAGGGGCAGATGCCCTCATTCCAACAATGTGTCACTTACTGGCCTGTTTTGTGGTTCCAATACAATCTGTTTTATCAGCAGATTATCACTACAGGACTAAAAAGTCTTCTGCCTCCTAATCAACTACTGTGTAACCCCACCACCTCCACAGCGTACAATCAATGGTGTGGGTGGGGTTTATACAGAGCTCAGCATTCTGAGATCTGCAGCTCATAAAACAGTGATTGTATTTGTGCTTATCCATACATGCCAATCACACATATTGCCACATCCTGACCTGCAGAAGTCCAATGCCTCCATTCTGGAACAAAAGTCAATTATAGTAAGTCAATTATAGTAAGGAAAAGGCACCGACCACAACAAGACACCCCCGGTGACAAAAGTAATTCAGCTAGGGAAGTGGGCAGGCGATTGTTAGTTTCAGAGAAGCTTCAAAGGGGACCTGGCAGACAGCCTGGCTCCCAAGTAAAAATGATAAAATTGGGGTGTGTGTAGCTCCCACACATATGGCAGGCATATTTCTGGCCTCAGGACAGCGGGAAGCACATATCACATATTTTTCATGAATCATAGAACAAGCTTATCAGCCCATAATTAATAACTAGCTGCTGGAAGACAATAGACCCATCATGTTTTCCATCTATGGAGAGATAAAATCATAATAGGAAGCAAGATGGTAAAATCTTCTGCGTGGGACGCTCAGAGGTGGAGATATGAGGAAAACTCCCATTTCATAATTCTCTGGAACCTGAAGGCGCATCCCATGTCCAGCCCTGTCTTAGGTTACCAGGTGGGCTTTATGTGGGAGGTTTATGGGTTATTTAAAAGCAAAGTGGACATTTTGGAGGTGGTTTTCTCAGAGAAGTCACATCCAGTAAATGTGTGGAGAGTTCCAAGGAAACCATTGGCTTCACAGCGCCAACCCTATGCCGAGCCAGCCCCAGGCCTAGTCACAAGGAACAGATAACTGATCCATATGTACATCTGCTTGCACTTATATCTTACTTGTAACTGCATTTCTGACCATAGTCTTTGTAAATATCTCATGTATATATTGTTTTATCTAGTGTGCCCTTACGGCAAATAAATATATAATTTAGTTCTGATTTGTTTTTTTTATCTCGATCCACAAATCCCATGTCTGTGAGCTCGGTTTAGTATTACATACTACCTGGGCTGGTTTCTGGCCCAATATAATCCTGCTAACGGACCAGGCCTATATCTAATGAGGAACTAGTGGCAGACTACGAGGCTAGCAGGGCCCTGTTTCACTAGGGCTAGTGAAAAGGATCTGTCAAGGATGTCAGTGAGTGGGGTGTCACGCCGGAAGTTGCGTGGCCCACTCTGTCTCTCTCCCCGTGCCCGCGTGGACAGGGAGTGTCAGTAAAACACTGCGCCAAGCTGACTTTACGTACCCCTTGGGGATGCAACACGTTGCGTGTTGGCGGAAACAATGAGGTCGTATAGCATGGCTCCGCCGTATTAGAGACGTCCGGGTGGAGCTGCGCAGTGCGGTTTCGTCACAGATTGATGAACAGTGTTGGGATGTCTGTGTGACCCCCCCTGGCTGTTCGTCCCATATCGATGGCCATGGTGAGATATCTGCGTGACCCCCCCACCCTGGCTATTTGTCACATATTGGGAGCAGCAGTGGGATGTCTGTGTGACCCCCAAAGTTCTTCCTTGACAGTATCAAAATGACAAACAGCTCAGTAAGTGACACATTGCTGGAATCAGAGTCTCAACCCCTACATCATGCTGCTCTCAGATTACAGCACAAACCTGCTGACAGATTCACTTTATAGAGCAGTTATCACTCAATTCACGCAGCCCAAACCACAGTCAGCATTTTTTGGAGCCCGGCTGTAGGCAAGTATATTATTTTCCGAAATACAATGGTGTTTCAGAGGAAGTATACAATAAAGATCATGCCGGGAGGGAGGCAGACTAGTCCAGCGCTGCTGTCCATCGTCAACTTCTCCCAGCGCTGCTGATGATTGACAGTTCTCTCGCCAAGTACACAGATGGAAAACAGACCCGTCAATCACCTCTAGCGGTGCTGGGACAATACAGCCAGAGGCGGCGCTGTACTGGTCTCACCAGGCTGCGGTTTGGGCAGCACGGATCGGGTGACCGGTTCCTCTTAGAGGCGATTTCCGTTGAGAACTCTCAGGATATCCAGGGAGATAATGAACCCGGAGAACCTCTACTATACAACAATAGGCATTGTTAGTCTGGTAACAGATGAAGGGTCAGTGATGAGGTTAGCGGGTCAGTCTGTATGGATGCAGGGTGGGCACCAGAGACGTCTGCAGGGCCTGCGCGATGTGATGGCAGCAATGCACACCATGGATTACAGGAGATGATGAATGAGCATGCAACTTGAAATAAGAAAGAAAAAAAAATCATGGCTACAAGGTGTGTGGGGTTCTGCAGCTCAGTCTCATTGACTTCCATGGAGCTGCAATACCAGACACAACCCACAGACCAGGGTGGCGCTGTCTAGAAGAAAGGAGTCCCGTGCAATCCTGCAGCAGATCTGATCGGAAATCAGTGGGTTCTATGAAGCCTCCAATGCTCCTCATCATACAACCACTAACCTGATGTAAGGGGAGCGGGCGCGGACCCCCGTGTACAGGAGCGAGGACATCAACACTGAACAATATGGAGGCTCCAGGAACCTAATGACTAAGGCAGCAAGATGCCAATAATAAGTGTGGAGATGATCTCTAATGCCGGATAGTAGAGGGATCAATCAGAAGTGAATGCTCACCTTTGAACACCAACGTGATCTACATTACTGATCCTGTATTATACTCCAGAGCTGCACTCATTATTCTGCTGGAGCAGTCACTCTGTACATTCATTACATTACTTATCCTGTACTGATCCTGAGTTACCTCCTGTATTATACCTCAGAGCTGTGCTCACTATTCTGCTGGTGCAGTCACTGTGTACATACATTACGGATCCTGTATTATACCCAAGAGCTGCACTCACTATTCTGCTGGTGCAGTCACTGTGGACATACATTACTGATCCTGTACTGATCCTGAGTTACCTCCTGTATTATACTCCAGAGCTGCACTCACTATTCTGCTGGTGCAGTCATCGTGTACATACATTACTGATCCTGAGTTACATACTGTATAATATTGCAGAGCTGCACTCTGCTAATGCATTCACTGTGTACATTAAATTATTGATCCTGTACTGATCCTGAGTTACCTCCTGTATTATACTCCAGAGCTGCACTCACTATTCTGCTGGTGCAGTCATCGTGTACATACATTACTGATCCTGAGTTACATACTGTATAATATTGCAGAGCTGCACTCTGCTAATGCATTCACTGTGTACATTAAATTATTGATCCTGTACTGATCCTGAGTTACCTCCTGTATTATACTCCAGAGCTGCACTCACTATTCTGCTAGTCACTGTATAGATTCATTACATTACTTATCTTGTACTGATCCTGAGTTACTTCCTGTATTATACCTCAGAGCTGCACTCACTATTCTGCTGGGGCAGTCACTGTGTACATACATTACTGATCCTGAGTTACCTCCTGTATTATACTCCAGAGCTGCACTCACGATTCTGCTAGTCACTGTATAGATTCATTACATTACTTATCTTGTACTGATCCTGAGTTACTTCCTGTATTATACCTCAGAGCTGCACTCACTATTCTGCTGGGGCAGTCACTGTGTACATACATTACTGATCCTGAGTTACAGCATGAATTATACTCCAGAGCTACATTTAAAATTCTGCATATGTCAGAGCTGAGATCTCCCTAGTATTTCCTTTCTGCTGTCCTATTTTTGCAGTCTTCACTATAGTGTAAAGCAGAATTACCGGACGTTTCCCTCGGGTGCATTATTCGCATTATATATCAGGCTGGTGACGGCCTCCGACAAGCAGCAGCACTATTTTATGTAGATTGTGTTCAAAGCTGGACATCCGCTTTTAGGAGTGTAGCATTAGTATAGATTTTACCAATATCTGATTAATAATGCAGCGTAAAACATAAGACCATAGTAATCACTTTTGTGTGTGACGCCCAACAGCCACGCTAATGCCGGCGGCTTCCAGGCAGAGCAACCTGTCCGACCCGTTTGCCTTGGCACGGTAATGCCGCCCGGCTGGCTATGGGCGTCGGTGCCATCATTTGGCGTTTCACCCTGCGTTATTAATCAGATTTTTCCGAGATGTCGTTTTAGTGAGGAAAAGCAAGTCACCAATGTAATATCATTACTGGAAGTAATGTGGCACCCCTCCCCCCTGCAAGTTTAGTCCTTTCGCCCCTCCCCGCAGTAATTGTCTCCCACCGAGGTGCATACAGGTGGATTCGTCTTCCAGTGAGTACATTATATTAGGAGACGTGTTAATAAGTATGTGTCGTCTGATTATTGCCAATGGCCCCGATGACTAATGGGTCAATCCTCCCGGGTGATGATGAAATGGAGGGGAGGGGACTAGTTTAGTCATATTAGGGTTTTGTTAAATTGATGCCAAATTCTAAACATTATCCAGTGACTGACATGCAGCAGAACGACATTTCTGAAACTTCTAACAAAAAAAAAAAATACATAAAAATCTGCTGCAAAATGAGGGGGGGAGGGGGAGGGGTAGTTATGAGAGAATGGAGGTTGTAGTATTACTAGAGTTTCCGTGTGTCAGGTCTTGGGGCTCCGGGCGCAGGGATGCAGGAGTACACGCTGGCTGCTCACCTAGAGGGATGAGGTTACTGTGACTGATGCCTGAGCTTCCACCTATAACACTGCTGAGATCGTACGCCGTGGGCATTCCTGCCGGAAGAGGAGGAAACAGAGGAAAAGTCAGTGAGCGCACGTCGCCCCACCTCCGGCACAGCAACACTTGCCAATTCATATCGTTTAGGATATGACATCACGGTGTATGAAGATTTTGTTTCATTTGGCATTATCGTTCAGGATAGGACATCATTTAAAAGGGTTATTCCCGCCCCTTCACAAATGGGTATGGTTGGATAGGGCTTGTAAAGACAAGCACTTTTGCAATTTGCTGCTTGTTAAAATTATCAGCCGTTCTTGAGATATTAACACTTTCCTTCTGTGTTGCCATGGAGACAGACCACTGCTGTAAGTCAGCAGAACACGCACACTTTTTTACAAAAGCAGTGGTCGGTCTCCTAGGCGACAGGCTGTGCACAAAAGTGTCGATATCTCGAGAACGGCTGAAAATTTTAAAAAGCAGTAAATTACAAAAGGTGCTTATTTTTACATGATCTATCTGACGGTATAGAGGGTTAATCCTTACAGCGCACAAAGAAGGGAATTTTGTTACTTACCGTAAATTCCTTTTCTTCTAGCTCCTATTGGGAGACCCAGACGATTGGGTGTATAGCACTGCCTCCGGAGGCCACACAAAGCAATTACACTAAAAAGTGTAAGGCCCCTCCCCTTCTGGCTATACACCCCCAGTGGGATCACTGGCTCACCAGTTTTAGTGCAAAAGCAAGAAGGAGGAAAGCCAATAACTGGTTTAAACAAATTCACTCCGAAGTAACGTCGGAGAACTGAAAACCATTCAACATGAACAACATGTGTACCCGAAAAACCACCAAAAATCCCGAAGGACAACAGGGCGGGTGCTGGGTCTCCCAATAGGAGCTAGAAGAAAAGGAATTTACGGTAAGTAACAAAATTCCCTTCTTCTTCGGCGCTCCATTGGGAGACCCAGACGATTGGGACGTCCAAAAGCTGTCCCTGGGTGGGTAAAGAAATACCTCATGTTAGAGTTGCAAAGACAGCCCTCCCCCACGGGGAGGCAACTGCCGCCTGCAGGACTCTTCTACCTAGGCTGGCGTCCGCCGAAGCATAGGTATGCACCTGATAATGTATGGTGAAAGTGTGCAGACTCGACCAGGTAGCTGCCTGGCACACCTGTTGAGCCGTAGCCTGGTGTCGTAATGCCCAGGACGCACCCACGGCTCTGGTAGAATGGGCCTTCAGCCCTGATGGAACCGGAAGCCCAGCAGAACGGTAGGCTTCAAGAATTGGTTCTTTGATCCATCGAGCCAGGGTGGCTTTGGAAGCCTGCGACCCCTTGCGCTGGCCAGCGACAAGGACAAAGAGTGCATCAGAGCGGCGCAGGGGCGCCGTGCGGGAAATGTAGATTCTGAGTGCTCTCACCAGATCTAACAAATGTAAATCCTTTTCATACCGGTGAACCGGATGAGGACAAAAAGAAGGTAAGGAGATATCCTGATTAATATGAAACGAGGATACTACCTTAGGGAGAAACTCCTGAATGGGGCGCAGCACTACCTTGTCCTGGTGGACCACCAGGAAGGGAGCCTTGGATGACCGCGCTGCTAGCTCAGACACTCTCCGAAGAGACGTGATCGCTACCAGAAAGGCCACTTTCCGTGATAGTCGAGAGAGTGAAACATCCGTCAGAGACTCGAAAGGCGGCTTCTGGAGAGCAACTAGTACCCTGTTCAGATCCCATGGATCTAACGGCCGCTCGTACGGGGGGACGATATGACCAAACCCCCTGCAGGAACGTGCGTACCTGCGGACGTCGTGCTAGACGCTTCTGAAAAAAACACCAATAGCGCCGAGACTTGCCCTTTAAAGGTAGCCGAGCGACAAGCCCTTTTCCAACCCAGATTGCAGGGAGGAAAGAAAAGTAGGCAATGCCAATGGCCAGGGGGACACTCCTTGTACAGAGCACCAGTAAAAGAAAATCTTCCACTTCTGTGGTAGATCTTAGCAGACGTGGGCTTCATAGCCTGTCTCATGGTGGCAACGACCCCGTGGGATAATCCTGAGGACACTAGGATCTAGGACGCAATGGCCACACAGTAGGTTCAGGGCCGTAGAATTCAGATGGAAAAAACGGCCCTTGGGACAGTAAGTCTGGCCGGTCTGGTAGTGCCCACGGTTGACCGACCGTGAGATGCCTGTCGCCAGAGCTCTTTGATCGTCATGAAAACCGGGACCTTGCTGTTGTGCCGATTCGTGAAACCCGTCCGGGTGCAGAGACCATTCTCCTGCGTCCACGCCCTGGTGACTGAGGAAGTCTGCTTCCCAGTTTTCTACGCCCGGGATGTGAACTGCGGATATGGTGTATGCTCTGTCTTCCACCCCTAGCAGAATCCGGCGGACTTCCTGGGAGGCTCGCCGACTGCGTAGTCCGCCTTGGTGGTTGATGTATGCCACCGCTGTGGATTGTCCGACTGAATTCGGATCTGTTTGCCTTCCAGCCACTGCAGGAAGTCTTGCAGGGCCATATGCACTGCCCAGAGCTCCAGACAATTGATCTGAAGAGTGGACTCTCCTGAAGAGAGTCCTTGATCGTCTGAGAAAGGGGGACGTTCCTGTGTAGGGACATCGACTTCCCCTCCCATTAGCGAAGAATGTTCTATTGAAGTGGACGCAGATGAAACTGCGTGAAAGGGACTGCCTCTGGATGAGGTGTCTCCTTGAAGGAGAGACTGCACCCCCGTCTGTAGTGACCGCTGTTTGTCCAGTGGAAGCTTCACCATCGCTGAGGGAGTGTGAAACCCCAAGCTAAGATATGCCAGCGATTGGGTTTAACTTTGAAAAGTTGAGGACCCACCCGAAACTCTGGGAAGTCTCCAGCGCCATGTTCAGGCTGTGTTGGCATGCCTCTTAAAAGAGTGCCTTGACAAGTAGATGGTCTAAGTAAGGGATCACAGGGTGACCCTGAGAGTGCGGGAGCGGTCCCACTGCTGCCATGAACTTGGTGAAAACCCGTGGGGCTGTCGCCAGACCGAAGGGTAGGGCTACGAACCGAAGATGCTCGTCTTCAATAACGAATCGTAGCAAACGCCGGTGCTCTGGAGCAATCGGCACGTGGAGATAAGCATCCTGATGTCTATTGATGCTAGGAAATCTCCTTGAGACATTGAGGCAATGACGGAGCGGAGGGATTCCATCCGGAACCGCCTGGTTTTCACGTGCTTGTTGAGCAGTTTAAGGTCCAGAACGGAACGGAAGGAGTCGTCCTATTTTGTCACCCCGACCAGATCGGAGTAAAAAGTGTCTCTTGTTCCTGAGGAGGAACCGGGATTACGACTCCTACTGCCTGCAGAAGAGCCTCGGCTCGGCCGGTGAGGAAGTTTTTGCGACAAACTGTCTCTCACCCACCGGCCATTGACCTGTGGCAGTTAAATGTCGCTAAAGCGGGGGAGTCTGCCACCGACCGCGGACGCGGAGAGAGAGGGCTGAAAGTCATGAGGAAACCGCCTTGGTAGCGGTTCCTCCGGCTGCCTTCTCCGGGCGTGATTGAGCCCGCCAGGAACCTGCGCCCCTCTGAGCCTTTTGAGTCCTGTTGGACGAGGGCAATTGGGACGTGCCCGAGCCTGGGAAGGACCGAAACCTCGACTGTCCCTTCTCCTGATGGGTCTTGTTTGATAGCTGGGGTAAGGAAGAATCCGTACCCTTGGACAGTTGAATGATTTAATCCAACCGCTCACGAAACAGTCTGTCACCAGATAAGGGCAATCTGGTTAAGCACTTTTGTGGAAGCAGCATCTACTCCAATCCCTTAACACTAGGAGCGTAACAACACGGAGTTGGCGGACGCCACTGACGTACGGCTCGTAGAGTCCAGGACAGCATAAACAGCTTAAGTCGCAATGCCAACATTGCGAGGTGAAGGACGCTACTGCGGCCAAGATGTACATGTGACCGCGTCCCTCTGCGCAATACTAGCTGAAATAGCTTGGAGTGCCTCTATGGCTGCGAATGCCGGGGCAACCGACCCGCCGATAGCTTCATAGACAGATTGCAACCAGAGGGCTATCTGTCTGTCAATGGCATCTTTAAGGGAAGTCCCATCTTCCACTGCAACTATAGATCTAGCCGCAAGCCTGGAGATTGGGGGATCCACCCTTGGAGCGCTTGAGCACGTCAGGGGGGAAGAGACAACGCGTATCCTCAATACGGTTGGAGAAACGCTTATCGGGATAAGCGTGGTGTTCCTGGACTGCTTCTCTGGAGTCAGAGTGACCAGAAAAGTACTCAATATACGCTTGAGATACCGAAATAGGGATTTCTTCTGCTGTGAAGCTGACCCCTCCACTGGAGGAGTTGAGGGAGAAATACCCAACCTTCCATTGATGGACGCTATAAGATTATTCACTATAGCGTCACCATCCGGTGTATCCGGATTGAGAGCGGTCTCAGGATCAGAGTCCTGAACAGCTACGTCTGCATCATCATACAGAGAGTACTGTGATGAAGTCGAGGGCCGTTCTTAGGGAGCTCGCTTAGGCCGTCTGGGACTGTCGTCCGTGTCAGAGCCTGCACCCTGGGATGCATGGGACCCTCCTGGAGCCATGATTTGTTTCGAAATCAGGGTGGCCAGGGGCATTGAATCAACATTGCCCAAGGTCTGTCTGGACTGCAAGTCTGTAAGATGTTAGTCATAGCCACAGACAATATATCAGCGGAAACTGCAACTCCGTCCCTGTCCCTGGACAGGGATCACAGGTGGTTCTTTTGGCCACCTGTAGCAGAGACCCCGTTGAGTAATTGCACACACTGGGGGTCCTGGAACAGTCGCATGCAGTACAAGCAGCATAGAAAGCGTGTGCCTTGGCACCCATGGTTTTTTTTTTGTTTTTTTTTTTGCTGTTGCTGTCTAGCCATCTAGGAGCATTAGCCAAGAATAGCGACCGTACAGTGCAATGTATAGCATACAAGCATGAAGTACAATAAACACTTCAGCACATGCAGTACAAGGAGCATAGAAAGCCTGTGCCTTGGCACCTTTGCTTTTCTGCTGCCGTTGTCTAGTTATTCAGGAGCATTAGCCAGGAAAAGCGACATACAGTGAATGTATAGCATACACGCATGAAAATAACCACTGCAGCACATGCAATCCAAGCAGCATTGAAAGCTTGTGCCTTAGCACCCTTGCTTTTCTGCTGCTGTTGTCTAGTCATCAAGGAGCATTAGCCAAGAATAGCGACATGCAGTGAATGTACAAGCATGAAAATAAACTCTGCAGTACATGCAATCCAAGCAGCATTGAAAGCTTGTGCCTTAGCACCATTGCTGTTTGCTGCCGCTGTCTAGCCATCTAGGCGGGTAGACAGCCAAGAATAGCCCTTACAGTGCAATGTAAAGCATACAAGTAAAAGGACACATGACACTGCAGCACATGCAAGACAAGCAGCATATAGAGTCTGTGCTTTAGCACCCCTGATCTTTTGCTGCTGTTTCTAGGTCTGCATCCTGAATAGCGACCGTACAAAAGTACAACAGGACACTTCGGCATTAGTGGGTCAGCACTTTAATTGCCGCTTACCGCCCGCACAAAAGCGGGTGTGTGGCACCGGAATCCTGCTGGTAGCTCAGTGTCTCCGTTTTCCCGCTCTGCGTGCCGGAATGGCTGCCGGCGTCCAGAGGAGAGGGGCGGGCCGAGGGCGTGCCCGAGACAAGAGCGGGAACCCGGCGCCCACTGTGTCTAGTAAAGGGGGCTGGAGAATGCAAATAAGGCTCCAGCCCTCGGCGCTGCTATAGAACAGCGTCTCTCCCTGTCCCTGAGTGACAGGGTGGGGGCGGGAACGAAGCGGCGCTAGGCCGCAAAAGCCGGGGACTAAAGTTAGAAGCGCCGCCGCCGTAAAAGCGCGGTCGGCGCGTCCCCGGCGCACTACAAGTCGCAGCTGCGCCGCCGCTCCAGGGGCGGTCGGCGCGGCGGTCCCCACACGTAAAGTCCCCCAGTAATCTGCAGGGACTATAAGCCCAGCGCACAGCGCTACAGTCCCCGGCGCACTAGCACACCCAGCAAGCCTGGAGTGTGCGTGGCCTGCCATACGGGGACACAGAGTACCTGAAAGTTGCAGGGCCTTGTCCCTGAACGGCACTCCCGCTCCACATCCAGCAGGTTCAATGGGTCTGTGGATGGAGCCCGGCCTCAGGGCTTGGTGGCCGGAAAGATCCCACTTCCTCAGAGCCCCTCAGGGGGATGGGGAAGGAAAACAGCATGTGGGCTCCAGCCTCCGTACCAGCAATAGGTACCTCAACCTTACAAACCGCAAGTGGGGTGAGAAGGGAGCATGCTGGGGGCCCTAGTATGGGCCCTCTTTTCTTCCATCCGATATAGTCAGCAGCTACTGCTGACTGAACAGTGGAGCTTATGCATGGATGTCTGACCTCCTTCGCACAAAGCAGAAAACTGGTGAGCCAGTGATCCCACTGGGGGTGTATAGCCAGAAGGGGAGGGGCCTTACACTTTTTAGTGTAATTGCTTTGTGTGGCCTCCGGAGGCAGTGCTATACACCCAATCGTCTGGGTCTCCCAATGGAGCGCCGAAGAAACAGGTGATAACTTGCTGAGCCCCCATAAGATGGGGCTTTAACATGCCCCCTCAGTACACAGGTACTCTAACAGCCCCGCAAACAGAAAAAAAACAAAACATTTTTGGAGCCAGTTCTCGAAATTGGTGGGGGTCTCAGTCCTCAGACCCCCACAGGTCATAATGTTATCATGTAGCCAGTGACAAGGCGATAGCCAACAATGTTGGGTTTACCCCTTTAAGGATTACTGGGGGTCTAAATGCTATTAATACTGAGAATAAAGGGGGATTGCTGCGCGGCTCCATCCCGAAGACCTGCCCTCACCGCGAGCCCCGCGCCCACCCCCAGAGAGCAGCCGCCGTCACTCACCTCCCATGCCCATCCCTGTGTTCATAGAGTAGGACCCCGCTGTATTCCACATGTTCTCAGAAGGGGAGGAGTAGTGTGATCCGGGGGGAGGGGACGGGGAGCTGCCGGTGTACCTGCAATATACAGAGACACAGCTACTCCAGGGCAAAGTATAGAGGGGGGAGTATTGGGGGAATGAGGAGACACTCACCTAAAGAAGGGGTTCTTCAGATCCAGCAGATTACTTGATTTGGATCCAGTTTGATCCACCTGAGCAACAATACTGATATCATAGCTCTGCCTGCAGAAAGGGTAAAAATGGAGGCTATGAAACAGACGCCGGCCACTGCAAGGGCGAGGGAGGCCCCGCCAGACACTGCAAGGGCGAGGGAGGCCCCGCCAGACACTGCAAGGGCGAGGGAGGCCCCGCCAGACACTGCAAGGGCGAGGGAGGCCCCGCCAGACACTGCAAGGGCGAGGGAGGCCCCGCCAGACACTGCAAGGGCGAGGGAGGCCCCGCCAGACACTGCAAGGGCGAGGGAGGCCCCGCCAGACACTGCAAGGGCGAGGGAGGCCCCGCCAGACACTGCAAGGGCGAGGGAGGCCCCGCCAGACACTGCAAGGGCGAGGGAGGCCCCGCCAGACACTGCAAGGGCGAGGGAGGCCCCGCCAGACACTGCAAGGGCGAGGGAGGCCCCGCCAGACACTGCAAGGGCGAGGGAGGCCCCGCCAGACACTGCAAGGGCGAGGGAGGCCCCGCCAGACACTGCAAGGGCGAGGGAGGCCCCGCCAGACACTGCAAGGGCGAGGGAGGCCCCGCCAGACACTGCAAGGGCGAGGGAGGCCCCGCCAGACACTGCAAGGGCGAGGGAGGCCCCGCCAGACACTGCAAGGGCGAGGGAGGCCCCGCCAGACACTGCAAGGGCGAGGGAGGCCCCGCCAGACACTGCAAGGGCGAGGGAGGCCCCGCCAGACACTGCAAGGGCGAGGGAGGCCCCGCCAGACACTGCAAGGGCGAGGGAGGCCCCGCCAGACACTGCAAGGGCGAGGGAGGCCCCGCCAGACACTGCAAGGGCGAGGGAGGCCCCGCCAGACACTGCAAGGGCGAGGGAGGCCCCGCCAGACACTGCAAGGGCGAGGGAGGCCCCGCCAGACACTGCAAGGGCGAGGGAGGCCCCGCCAGACACTGCAAGGGCGAGGGAGGCCCCGCCAGACACTGCAAGGGCGAGGGAGGCCCCGCCAGACACTGCAAGGGCGAGGGAGGCCCCGCCAGACACTGCAAGGGCGAGGGAGGCCCCGCCAGACACTGCAAGGGCGAGGGAGGCCCCGCCAGACACTGCAAGGGCGAGGGAGGCCCCGCCAGACACTGCAAGGGCGAGGGAGGCCCCGCCAGACACTGCAAGGGCGAGGGAGGCCCCGCCAGACACTGCAAGGGCGAGGGAGGCCCCGCCAGACACTGCAAGGGCGAGGGAGGCCCCGCCAGACACTGCAAGGGCGAGGGAGGCCCCGCCAGACACTGCAAGGGCGAGGGAGGCCACGCCAGACACTGCAAGGGCGAGGGAGGCCACGCCAGACACTGCAAGGGCGAGGGAGGCCACGCCAGACACTGCAAGGGCGAGGGAGGCCACGCCAGACACTGCAAGGGCGAGGGAGGCCACGCCAGACACTGCAAGAGCGAGGGAGGCCACGCCAGACACTGCAAGGGGGAGGGAGGCCACGCCAGACACTGCAAGGGGGAGGGAGGCCACGCCAGACACTGCAAGGGGGAGGGAGGCCACGCCAGACACTGCAAGGGGGAGGGAGGCCACGCCAGACACTGCAAGGGGGAGGGAGGCCACGCCAGACACTGCAAGGGGGAGGGAGGCCACGCCAGACACTGCAAGGGGGAGGGAGGCCACGCCAGACACTGCAAGGGGGAGGGAGGCCACGCCAGACACTGCAAGGGGGAGGGAGGCCACGCCAGACACTGCAAGGGGGAGGGAGGCCACGCCAGACACTGCAAGGGGGAGGGAGGCCACGCCAGACACTGCAAGGGGGAGGGAGGCCACGCCAGACACTGCAAGGGGGAGGGAGGCCACGCCCAAGCGGCTCTTACCTCTTATTAGCAATGAGCAGGACAGTTCCAGACAGAGTATCTCCGGCTTTGGTGAAGAGAGGGGACTGCAAGAGGCAGCGGACTTGGTACCAGTGGGTGAGGGGTTCTGTGGGGGCCGTGGACAGCCAGACCGTCATTCTGAGGGGAAAAAGATAAGAAGGAAACTTTGGGTGGTGTCGTAAGAGGTGTTCACACATTTGGCAACCATTGGGCCCAGCAATGCTTCTACAGGGGGCTGCTATAATCAGAGGTACAAGGTGGTACAGTAGAGGTCCAATACATGGACACAAAAAACAAGGCCTTGCCCTCCGCAGCCCAGCCCCCACCCTCCGCAGCCCAGCCCCCACCCCTCCGCAGCCCAGCCCCCACCCCTCCGCAGCCCAGCCCCCACCCCTCCGCAGCCCAGCCCCCACCCCTCCGCAGCCCAGCCCCCCACCCCTCCGCAGCCCAGCCCCCCACCCCTCCGCAGCCCAGCCCCCCACCCCTCCGCAGCCCAGCCCCCCACCCCTCCGCAGCCCAGCCCCCCACCCCTCCGCAGCCCAGCCCCCCACCCCTCCGCAGCCCAGCCCCCCACCCCTCCGCAGCCCAGCCCCCCACCCCTCCGCAGCCCAGCCCCCCACCCTCCGCAGCCCAGCCCCCCACCCCTCCGCAGCCCAGCCCCCCACCCTCCGCAGCCCAGCCCCCCACCCTCCGCAGATGCATTTTTACATATGTGGAAGATCTCTAACAAAAAGGTGCTCCCATCGGAGATCACAGTCACTGCAGGGGCCAGTGATTGTCTGCAGGGGTCATATAGAAGGACGATGCTCGATCACTGCAGTAAAGTAAACAGAAGTATTCCCGTACTTACATGGATCCAATGAAAGCCACATCAAACCAGAAGGCCAAGCCGTGCACCAGGCCCGAGTGGAGCATGTGGAAGGAGAAGGGGATCTCTATTCTAGGATGGGGGGAAAGGGACAGAATTACCACCCACCATTATACCCAGTCCCAACCACTGCTGCTCTCACTGGACTCACACATTCTTACCTGTGCAAATCAGTCTCTTTGGCATCCAAGAAATTCACTGTATATTTCACAGATTTGGCCATCAGGATTCTAATATCGAAGGTGTCCTGCAGAGGAGCGAGGGAAGGAGACGGTTAACGAGGGGGGAGGGGGGGGGGAGAAAACCAGGCGAGTCCACGTGCTGCGCCGCATCACGTACCACAACCGGCTGCTTAAAGTATTCATCCACCGCAGCGCCGCGCAAAGCCGACAGGTCCACACCATGGAAAGATGGCTGATACCTGCGGGCGAGGGGCAATAACATTTTGGACTGTGACTTTAGGCTACATCCAAAACTATTGGGAAAAAAAGTAAGTGGAAAACTCACCAGAAGTTGGCTTTTGTAAACTGCTCCATGTAAAGCTGCTCATCTGTAAATGGTGCGAGGTGAACGTCTCCGATGGTGGGAAACATATTACCTGGAGGAGGGTCAGAAAGCAGGAAATAAGCAACAACACCGGCAGTATAGCAGTTATATACCTGTACATAGGGGGCAGTATTATAGCAGTTATATACCTGTACATAGGGGGCAGTATTATAGCAGTTATATACCTGTACATAGGGGGCAGTATTATAGCAGTTATATACCTGTACATAGGGGCAGTATTATAGCAGTTATATACCTGTACATAGGGGCAGTATTATAGTAGTTATAGTCTTGTATATAGGGTGCAGTATTATAGTAGTTATATTCTTGCATATAGGGGCAGTATTATAGCAGTTATATTCCTGTACATAGGGGGCAGTATTATAGTAGTTATATTCCTGTACATAGGGGCAGTATTATAGTAGTTATACACTTGTACATAGGGGGCAGTATTATAGTAGTTATATTCTTGTACATAGGGGGCAGTATTATAGTAGTTATATTCTTGTACATAGGGGGCAGTATTATAGTAGTTATATTCTTGTACATAGGGGGCAGTATTATAGTAGTTATATTCTTGTACATAGGGGGCAGTATTATAGTAGTTATATTCTTGTACATAGGGGGCAGTATTATAGTAGTTATATTCCTGTACATAGGGGGCAGTATTATAGCAGTTATACACTTGTACATAGGGGCAGTATTATAGTAGTTATATTCTTGTACATAGGGGGCGGTATTATAGCAGTTATACACTTGTACATAGGGGCAGTATTATAGTAGTTATATTCTTGTACATAGGGGGCGGTATAGTAGTATACTAGAGGCTGTAGCAGCTCGTATGCCCGAATTGGACTTTGTATCGCCGATTCTTACCGTTGGGTTTCAGGAATTTCTTTGCATGCAGGTAGCTCTCCAGCATCCGTTCATTGAAGAGCATGTATCCCATGGGCTCAGATATTATAATATCCACCTGCTCTGGCAGAGACACTTCCTCCACCTTCCCTGGGATGACGATTATCCGATCAGTCAGGTTGTTGCTCTTTACCAGCAGCTGTGGAGGACAGAAGATGAGGTTATTAATAACGAGAGCAGTGGGCGTCACTACTACGCGCTCGCTGAGTGTGCCTGCTCTGCTCACCTCCGCATGCTGCGCCATGGTGCTCGCTTCCACTGCGTACACCTTACGAGCGCCGGCCTGAACTGCAAAGAAGGACAGGATCCCTGAACCGCAGCCGACATCCAAGACCACCTAAGAGGACGAGGAGAGTTTCAGCGTACTCAGGAACGAGTGTTAGCTCTGCAGACCAGCGGCCGGCTTCTCACCTTGTCCTTGAAGTCGGTGTGGTTCTGTAAGATCGCCCTTTGATAAGTGCCGGTTCTGACGTAATCCTGCATCATGTTCTGCTGCTGTGACAGGTAGCCATAGAACTGCGGGAGAAGAAGTGACACATCACTGCCCCCGGCCCGGTGCCGCCTGCTATTCTAACATGGCCCGGACCCTGGTGTATCCTGGCCACGTGTCACCCATGGCTAGCAATCCTATAAAGGGTTCTCCTGCTCTACGTCAATCATCCCCATCACAGGTGATAACATCGTCCCGTCTGTGGGACCCTACCTGGAAATACTGCACCGCCGAGGACTCCTCCGTGCGCTCGCTAAACACGCTTTTGTCGCCAGATGAGCTCCGGCAGTTCTTGATGATGTTGTAAAACGAACAGAAATCTAAAAGTGAAGACAGAAAAGAAGGGAATTTTGTTACTTACCGTAAATTCCTTTTCTTCTAGCTCCTATTGGGAGACCCAGACGATTGGGTGTATAGCACTGCCTCCGGAGGCCACACAAAGCAATTACACTAAAAAGTGTAAGGCCCCTCCCCTTCTGGCTATACACCCCCAGTGGGATCACTGGCTCACCAGTTTTAGTGCAAAAGCAAGAAGGAGGAAAGCCAATAACTGGTTTAAACAATTCACTCCGAAGTAACGTCGGAGAACTGAAAAACCATTCAACATGAACAACATGTGTACCCGAAAAACCACCAAAAATCCCGAAGGACAACAGGGCGGGTGCTGGGTCTCCCAATAGGAGCTAGAAGAAAAGGAATTTACGGTAAGTAACAAAATTCCCTTCTTCTTCGGCGCTCCATTGGGAGACCCAGACGATTGGGACGTCCAAAAGCTGTCCCTGGGTGGGTAAAGAAATACCTCATGTTAGAGCTGCAAAGACAGCCCTCCCCTACGGGGAGGCAACTGCCGCCTGCAGGACTCTTCTACCTAGGCTGGCGTCCGCCGAAGCATAGGTATGCACCTGATAATGTTTGGTGAAAGTGTGCAGACTCGACCAGGTAGCTGCCTGGCACACCTGTTGAGCCGTAGCCTGGTGTCGTAATGCCCAGGACGCACCCACGGCTCTGGTAGAATGGGCCTTCAGCCCTGATGGAACCGGAAGCCCAGCAGAACGGTAGGCTTCAAGAATTGGTTCTTTGATCCATCGAGCCAGGGTGGCTTTGGAAGCCTGCGACCCCTTGCGCTGGCCAGCGACAAGGACAAAGAGTGCATCAGAGCGGCGCAGGGGCGCCGTGCGGGAAATGTAGATTCTGAGTGCTCTCACCAGATCTAACAAATGTAAATCCTTTTCATACCGGTGAACCGGATGAGGACAAAAAGAAGGTAAGGAGATGAAGGGAATTTTGTTACTTACCGTAAATTCCTTTTCTTCTAGCTCTTATTGGGAGACCCAGACGATTGGGGTATAGCTACTGCCCTCCGGAGGCCACACAAAGCACTACACCAAAAAGTGCAAGGCCCCTCCCCTTCTGGCTATACCCCCCCCCGTGGTATCACGGGTTCTCCAGTTTTAGTGCCAAAGCAAGAAGGAGGAAGCCAATAACTGGTTTAAACAAATTAACTCCGAATAACGTCGGAGAACTGAAAAACCGTTCAACATGAACAACATGTGTACCCGCAAACAACAAAAAAATCCCGAAGGACAACAGGGCGGGTGCTGGGTCTCCCAATAAGAGCTAGAAGAAAAGGAATTTACGGTAAGTAACAAAATTCCCTTCTTCTTCAGCGCTCTATTGGGAGACCCAGACGATTGGGACGTCCAAAAGCTGTCCCTGGGTGGGTAAAGAGATACCTCATGTTAGAGCTGCAAAACAGCCCTCCCCTACGGGGATGTCACTGCCGCCTGCAGGACTCTTCTACCTAAGCTGGCATCCGCCGAAGCATAGGTATGCACCTGATAATGTTTGGTGAAAGTGTGCAGACTCGACCAGGTAGCTGCCTGGCACACCTGTTGAGCCGAAGCCTGGTGTCGCAAAGCCCAGGACGCACCCACAGCTCTGGTTGAGTGGGCTTTCAGCCCTGAAGGAACCGGAAGCCCAGCAGAACGGTAGGCTTCCAGAATTGGTTCTTTGATCCATCGAGCCAGGGTGGCTTTAGAAGCCTGCGACCCCTTGCGCTGGCCAGCGACAAGGACAAAAAGTGCATCTGAACGGCGGATAGGCGCCGTGCGAGAAATATAGATTCTGAGTGCTCTCACCAGATCTAGCAAACGTAAGTCTTTCTCATACCGGTGAACCGGCTGAGGACAAAAGGAAGGCAAGGATATATCCTGATTAAGATGAAACAAGGATACGACCTTAGGGAGAAACTCCGGAATGGGGCGCAGCACTACCTTGTCCTGGTGGAACACCAGGAAGGGAGCCTTGGATGACAGAGCTGCCAGCTCAGACACTCGCCGAAGCGATGTGATCGCAACAAGAAACGCCACTTTCTGTGACAGGCGAGAAAAGGAAACGTCCTTTAGAGGCTCGAAGGGCGGCTTTTGCAGAGCAACTAGTACTCTGTTCAGATCCCATGGATCTAACGGCCGCTTGTACGGGGGCACAATATGACAGACCCCCTGTAGGAACGTGCGCACCTTAGGAAGACGTGCTAGACGCTTCTGAAAAAACACAGATAGTGCCGAGACTTGCCCTTTAAGGGAGCTGAGCGACAAGCCCTTTTCCAACCCCGATTGCAGGAAGGAAAGAAAGGTGGGCAATGCAAATGGCCAAGGGGATACTCTCTGTGCAGAGCACCAGGATAAGAAAATCTTCCACGTTCTGTGGTAGAGCTTAGCAGACGTTGACTTCCTAGCTTGTCTCATTGTGGCTACGACTCCTTGAGATAATCCTGCGGACGCTAGGATCCAGGACTCAATGGCCACACAGTCAGGTTCAGGGCCGCAGAATTCTGATGGAAAAACGGCCCTTGGGACAGTAAGTCTGGTCGGTCTGGCAGTGACCACGGTCGACCGACCGTGAGATGCCACAGATCCGGATACCACGATCTCCTCGGCCAGTCTGGGGCGACGAGTATGACGCGGCTGCAATCGGATCTGATCTTGCGTAACACTCTGGGCAAGAGTGCCAGAGGTGGGAAGACGTATGGGAGCCGGAACTGCGACCAATCTTGAACTAATGCGTCTGCCGCCAGAGCTCTTTGATCGCGCGACCTCGCCATGAATGCCGGGACCTTGTTGTTGTGCCGGGACGCCATTAGGTCGACGTCCGGCACTCCCCATCGGCGACAGATTTCCTGAAACACGTCCGGGTGAAGGGACCACTCCCCTGCGTCCATGCCCTGGCGACTGAGGAAGTCTGCTTCCCAATTTTCTACGCCTGGGATGTGAACCGCGGATATGGTGGATGCTGTGTCCTCCACCCACATTAGAATGCGCCGGACTTCTTGGAATGCTTGCCGACTGCGCGTCCCTCCTTGGTGGTTGATGTATGCCACCGCTGTGGAGTTGTCCGACTGGATTCGGATCTGCTTTCCTTCCAGCCACTGTTGGAAGGCCAGTAGGGCAAGATACACTGCCCTGATTTCCAGAACATTGATCTGAAGGGTGGACTCCTGCGGAGTCCACGTCCCCTGGGCCCTGTGGTGGAGAAACACTGCTCCCCACCCTGACAGACTCGCATCTGTCGTGACCACTGCCCAGGATGGGGGCAGGAAGGATCTTCCCTGAGACAATGAGGTGGGAAGGAGCCACCATTGTAGAGAGTCCTTGGCCGTCTGGGAAAGAGAGACTTTCCTGTCCAGGGACGTTGACTTCCCGTCCCATTGGCGGAGAATGTCCCATTGAAGTGGGCGCAGATGAAACTGCGCAAAGGGAACTGCTTCCATGGCTGCCACCATCTTCCCGAGGAAGTGCATGAGGCGCCGTAAGGGGTGCGACTGGCCTTGAAGGAGGGATTGCACCCCTGTCTGTAGGGACCGCTGCTTGTTCAGCGGAAGCTTCACTCTCGCTGCTCGAGTATGAAACTCCATGCCAAGATACGTTAGCGACTGTGACGGTGACAGATTCGACTTTGGAAAGTTGATGATCCATCCGAACGTCTGTAGAGTCTCCAGCGTAACATGTAGACTGAGTTGGCATGCCTCTTGAGAGGGTGCCTTGACAAGTAGATCGTCTAGGTAAGGGATCACCGAGTGTCCCTGAGAGTGCAAGACTGCTACCACCGCCGCCATGACCTTGGTGAAGACCCGGGGGGCTGTCGCCAGACCGAATGGCAGAGCTACGAACTGAAGATGGTCGTTTCCTATCACAAAACGTAGAAAACGTTGATGTTCTGTAGCAATTGGCACGTGGAGATAAGCATCTTTGATGTCTATTGAGGCAAGGAAGTCTCCTTGAGACATTGAGGCAACGACAGAGCGGAGGGTTTCCATCCGGAACCGTCTGGCGTGCACATGTTTGTTGAGCAGCTTTAGATCCAGAACAGGACGGAACGAGCCGTCCTTTTTTGGAACCACAAAGAGATTGGAGTAAAACCCTCGCCCTTGTTCCTGAGGCGGTACAGGAACCACTACTCCTTCCGCTCTTAGGGAGTCCACCGCCTGCAGCAGGGCATCTGCTCGGTCTGGATGTGGGGAGGTTCTGAAGAACCGAGCTGGAGGACGAGAACTGAACTCGATTCTGTACCCGCGAGACAAAATGTTTGTCACCCACCGGTCTTTGACCTGTGACATCCAAATGTCGGAAAAGCGGGAGAGCCTGCCCCCGACCGGAGATGCGGAGGGGGGGGGCTGGAAGTCATGAGGTAGCCGCTTTGGAAGCGGTTCCTCCATTTGCTTTCTTGGGGCGTGCGTGAGCCCGCCAGGAATCTGAGACTCTTTGCGTCCTCTGAGTCCCTTTGGACGAGGAGAATTGTGTCTTGCCCGAACCTCGAAAGGACTGAAACCTCTGCTGCCATTTTTTCTGCTGAGGTTTGCTTGATCTGGGCTGGGGTAAGGAAGAGTCTTTACCCTTGGACTGTTTAATGATGTCAGCCAATGGCTCGCCAAACAGTCTATCTCTAGATAAAGGCAGGCTGGTTAAACATTTTTTGGAACCAGCATCTGCTTTCCAGTCCTTTAACCACAAGGCTCTGCGCAAAACTACCGAATTGGCGGACGCCATTGAGGTGCGGCTGGTAGATTCTAGGACCGCATTGATAGCGTAAGACGCGAACGCGGACATCTGCGAGGTAAGGGACGCCACTTGCGGCACCGCTGGATGTATGATAGCATCCACTTTTGCTAAACCAGCTGAAATAGCTTGGAGTGCCCATACGGCTGCGAATGCTGGAGCAAACGACGCGCCGATAGCTTCATAGACAGATTTTAACCAAAGGTCCATCTGTCTGTCATTGGCATCCTTAAGTGAAGCGCCATCCTCCACTGCAACTATGGATCTAGCTGCAAGTTTGGAAATCGGGGGGGTCTACTTTTGGACACTGGGTCCAGCGCTTGACCACATCAGGGGGGAAAGGAAAACGTGTATCCTTAGAACGTTTAGAGAAACGCCTTTCTGGATGAGCGTCGTGTTTCTGGATTGACTCTCTGAAGTCAGAGTGATCCAAGAAAGCACTCAATTTACGCTTGGGATAGAGGAAACGAAACTTCTCCTGCTCTGCAGCTGCCTCCTCTGCAGAAGGAGCTGGGGGAGAAATATCCAACAGTCTATTGATGGCTGAGATAAGCTCATTTACCATGGCGTCCCCATCCGGGGTATCCAGATTGAGAGGGGTTCCAGGATAAGACTCCTGATCACTCTCTTCAGACGCATCACAGGGCGACTGATTGCGCTGAGACCCTGAGCAGTGTGATGACGTTGAGGGTCTTTCCCAGCGAGCTCGCTTAGGGTGGCTGGGGCTATCATCTGAGTCATAATACTCAGCCTGGGAAGCCGGGGACCCCCTTGCAGTCTGGATTAATTCCAACTGAGGGGGATTAGAGGACAGAGACCTCGCCGTGTCCATAGACTGAGCCCCAGTCATGGATTGCAAAGTTTCAAGGATTTTTGCCATAGTCACAGACATTCCATCAGCAAAAACTGCAAAGTCTGTCCCTGACACCGGGGCAGGACTTACAAGCGTCTCAGCCTGGGTCACTACCCCTCCGGACTCCGGCTGGCGAAGCAGCACCGGATCTGAGCATTGCACACAATGGGGGTCTTTGGAACCTGCTGGTAGAGCAGCCCCACATGCAGCACACGCAGTGTACACAGCCCTAGCCTTGGCAGCCTTGCGTTTTGTGGATGACATGTTGCTGCCTCCTCAGAGCGATCTGGGGTATCCAGCCAGGAAGCGACCTCACAGTGCAAGAAATAAATAAATATATATATCTGGTGACACAGTACACCAATGCACACTGAGGCACTAGAGGGGCCAGCTGAAATGCCGCTTACCGCCCGCTTAAGAGCGGGTGTGTGGTCTCCAAAAGCCCCCTAGTCCAGGTCTCCCAGAGCCTTGCGTCCTTCCTCTAGCCAGACTGCATGTAATGGCTGCCGGCGTCCTGGGAGAGGAGGGGGGGCGGGCCCTGGGCGTTCCTGGCTAAGAGCGGGAAGCCTGCTTCCCTCTGTGCCTAGTGAGAGGGCTGGAGCATGTAAATCAGGCTCCAGCCCTCGTCGCTGCTGCGAAACAGCGTCTCTCCCCTACCCTGATTGACAGGGTGGGGGCGGGAACGAAGCGGAGCTAGGCCGCAAAAGCCGGGGACTGGATTTATAAACGCCGCCGCCGTAAAAGCGCGGTCGGCGTGTCCCCGGCGCACTACAAGTCACAGCAGCGCCGCCGGTCCAGTGGGGGTCGGCGCTGCGTTCCCACAACACAAAAGTCCCCCAGTAAACTGCAGGAACACCAACTCAATCGTTACGGTCCCCGGCGCACTACAACACCCAGCCAGCCCGGAGTGTGTCTGTGCCTGCCGGGGACACAGAGTACCTGTATGATGCAGGGCCTTGTCCCTGATTGTACTCCTGCTCCGTATCCATCAGGTGCTATGGGTCTGTGGATGGAGCCCGGCGTCAGAGCTTAGAGGCCGGCAGGATCCCACTTCCACAGAGCCCTACAAGGGGATGTGGAAGGAAAACAGCATGTGGGGCTCCAGCCCCTGTACCAGCAATAGGTACCTCAACCTTACAACACCATCCACGGGTGAGAAGGGAGCATGCTGGGGGCCCTATATGGGCCCTCTTTTCTTCCATCCGAAATAGTCAGCAGCTACTGCTGACTAAAATCTGTGGAGCCATGCGTGGATGTCTGACCTCCTTCGCACAAAGCTTGAAAACTGGAGAACCCGTGATACCACGGGGGGGTATAGCCAGAAGGGGAGGGGCCTTGCACTTTTTGGTGTAGTGCTTTGTGTGGCCTCCGGAGGGCAGTAGCTATACCCCAATCGTCTGGGTCTCCCAATAGAGCGCTGAAGAAATCCTGATTAATATGAAATGAGGATACTACCTTAGGGAGAAACTCCTGAATGGGGCGCAGCACTACCTTGTCCTGGTGGACCACCAGGAAGGGAGCCTTGGATGACAGCGCTGCTAGCTCAGACACTCTCCGAAGAGACGTGATCGCTACCAGAAAGGCCACTTTCCGTGATAGTCGAGAGAGTGAAACATCCGTCAGAGACTCGAAAGGCGGCTTCTGGAGAGCAACTAGTACCCTGTTCAGATCCCATGGATCTAACGGCCGCTCGTACGGGGGGACGATATGACCAAACCCCCTGCAGGAACGTGCGTACCTGCGGACGTCGTGCTAGACGCTTCTGAAAAAACACCAATAGCGCCGAGACTTGCCCTTTAAGGGAGCCGAGCGACAAGCCCTTTTCCAACCCAGATTGCAGGAAGGAAAGAAAAGTAGGCAATGCCAATGGCCAGGGGGACACTCCTTGTACAGAGCACCAGTAAAAGAAAATCTTCCACTTCCGTGGTAGATCTTAGCAGACGTGGGCTTCATAGCCTGTCTCATGGTGGCAACGACCCCGTGGGATAATCCTGAGGACACTAGGATCTAGGACGCAATGGCCACACAGTAGGTTCAGGGCCGTAGAATTCAGATGGAAAAAACGGCCCTTGGGACAGTAAGTCTGGCCGGTCTGGTAGTGCCCACGGTTGACCGACCGTGAGATGCCTGTCGCCAGAGCGCTTTGATCGTCCTGAAAACCGGGACCTTGCTGTTGTGCCGATTCGTGAAACCCGTCCGGGTGCAGAGACCATTCTCCTGCGTCCACGCCCTGGTGACTGAGGAAGTCTGCTTCCCAGGTTTCTACGCCCGGGATGTGAACTGCGGATATGGTGTATGCTCTGTCTTCCACCCCTAGCAGAATCCGGCGGACTTCCTGGGAGGCTCGCCGACTGCGTAGTCCGCCTTGGTGGTTGATGTATGCCACCGCTGTGGATTGTCCGACTGAATTCGGATCGGTTTGCCTTCCAGCCACTGCAGGAAGTCTTGCAGGGCCATATGCACTGCCCAGAGCTCCAGACAATTGATCTGAAGAGTGGACTCCTCTGAAGAGAGTCCTTGATCGTCTGAGAAAGGGGGACGTTCCTGTGTAGGGACATCGACTTCCCCTCCCATTAGCGAAGAATGTTCCATTGAAGTGGACGCAGATGAAACTGCGTGAAAGGGACTGCCTCTGGATGAGGTGTCTCCTTGAAGGAGAGACTGCACCCCCGTCTGTAGTGACCGCTGTTTGTCCAGTGGAAGCTTCACCATCGCTGAGAGAGTGTGAAACCCCAAGCTAAGATATGCCAGCGATTGGGTTTAACTTTGAAAAGTTGAGGACCCACCCGAAACTCTGGGAAGTCTCCAGCGCCATGTTCAGGCTGTGTTGGCATGCCTCTTAAAAGAGTGCCTTGACAAGTAGATGGTCTAAGTAAGGGATCACAGGGTGACCCTGAGAGTGCGGGAGTGGTCCCACTGCTGCCATGAACTTGGTGAAAACCCGTGGGGCTGTCGCCAGACCAAAGGGTAGGGCTACGAACCGAAGATGCTCGTCTTCAATAACGAATCGTAGCAAACGCCGGTGCTCTGGAGCAATCGGCACGTGGAGATAAGCATCCTGATGTCTATTGATGCTAGGAAATCTCCTTGAGACATTGAGGCAATGACGGAGCGGAGGGATTCCATCCGGAACCGCCTGGTTTTCACGTGCTTGTTGAGCAGTTTAAGGTCCAGAACGGAACGGAAGGAGTCGTCCTATTTTGTCACCCCGACCAGATCGGAGTACAAAGTGTCTCTTGTTCCTGAGGAGGAACAGGGATTACGACTCCTACTGCCTGCAGAAGAGCCTCGGCTCGGCCGGTGAGGAAGTTTTTGCGACAAACTGTCTCTCCCCCACCGGCCATTGACCTGTGGCAGTTAAATGTCGCTAAAGCGGGGGAGTCTGCCACCGACCGCGGACGCGGAGAGAGAGGGCTGAAAGTCATGAGGAAACCGCCTTGGTAGCGGTTCATCCGGCTGCCTTCTCCGGGCGTGATTGAGCCCGCCAGGAACCTGCGCCCCTCTGAGCCTTTTGAGTCCTGTTGGACGAGGGCAATTGGGACGTGCCCGAGCCTGGGAAGGACCGAAACCTCGACTGTCCCTTCTCCTGATGGGTCTTGTTTGATAGCTGGGGTAAGGAAGAATCCGTACCCTTGGACAGTTGAATGATTTAATCCAACCGCTCACGAAACAGTCTGTCACCAGATAAAGGCAATCTGGTTAAGCACTTTTGTGGAAGCAGCATCTGCTCCAATCCCTTAACACTAGGAGCGTAACAACACGGAGTTGGCGGACGCCACTGACGTACGGCTCGTAGAGTCCAGGACAGCATAAACAGCTTGAGTCGCAATGCCGACATTGCGAGGTGAAGGGCGCTACTGCGGCCAAGATGTTCATGTGACCGCGTCCCTCTGCGCAATACTAGCTGAAAAAGCTTGGAGTGCCTCTATGGCTGCGAATGCCGGGGCAACCGACCCGCCGATAGCTACATAGACAGATTGCAACCCGAGGGCTATCTGTCTGTCAATGGCATCTTTAAGGGAAGTCCCATCTTCCACTGCAACTATAGATCTAGCCGCAAGCCTGGAGATTGGGGGATCCACCCTTGGAGCGCTTGAGCACGTCAGGGGGGAAGAGACAACGCGTATCTTCAATACGGTTGGAGAAACGCTTATCGGGATAAGCGTGGTGTTCCTGGACTGCTTCTCTGGAGCCAGAGTGACCAGAAAAGTACTCAATATACGCTTGAGATACCGAAATAGGGATTTCTTCTGCTGTGAAGCTGACCCCTCCACTGGAGGAGTTGAGGGAGAAATACCCAACCTTCCATTGATGGACGCTATAAGATTATTCACTATAGAGTCACCATCCGGTGTATCCGGATTGAGAGCGGTCTCAGGATCAGAGTCCTGAACAGCTACGTCTGCATCATCATACAGAGAGTACTGTGATGAAGTCGAGGGCCGTTCTTAGGGAGCTCGCTTAGGCTGTCTGGGACTGTCGTCCGTGTCAGAGCCTGCACCCTGGGATGCATGGGACCCTCCTGGAGCCATGATTTGTTTCGAAATCAGGGTGGCCAGGGGCATTGAATCAACATTGCCCAAGGTCTGTCTGGACTGCAAAGTCAGTAAGATGTTAGTCATAGCCACAGACAATATATCAGCGGAAACTGCAACTCCGTCCCTGTCCCTGGACAGGGATCACAGGTGGTTCTTTTGGCCACCTGTAGCAGAGACCCCGTTGAGTAATTGCACACACTGGGGGTCCTGGAACAGTCGCATGCAGTACAAGCAGCATAGAAAGCGTGTGCCTTGGCACCCATGCTTTTTTTTTTTTTTTTTTTGCTGTTGCTGTCTAGCCATCTAGGAGCATTAGGCAAGAATAGCGACCGTACAGTGCAATGTATAGCATACAAGCATGAAGTACAATAAACACTTCAGCACATGCAGTACAAGGAGCATAGAAAGCCTGTGCCTTGGCACCTTTGCTCTTCTGCTGCCGTTGCCTAGTTACTCAGGAGCATTAGCCAGGAAAAGCGACATACAGTGAATGTATAGCATACAAGCATGAAAATAACCACTGCAGCACATGCAATCCAAGCAGCATTGAAAGCTTGTGCCTTAGCACCCTTGCTTTTCTGCTGCTGTTGTCTAGTCATCAAGGAGCATTAGCCAAGAATAGCGACATGCAGTGAATGCACAAGCATGAAAATAAACTCTGCAGTACATGCAATCCAAGCAGCATTGAAAGCTTGTGCCTTAGCACCATTGCTGTTTGCTGCCGCTGTCTAGCCATCTAGGCGGGTAGACAGCCAAGAATAGCCCTTACAGTGCAATGTAAAGCATACAAGCATAAAGGACACATGACACTGCAGCACATGCAAGACAAGCAGCATATAGAGTCTGTGCTTTAGCACCCCTGATCTTTTGCTGCTGTTTCTAGGTCTGCATCCTGAATAGCGACCGTACAAAAGTACAACAGGACACTTCGGCATTAGTGGGTCAGCACTTTAGTTGCCGCTTACCGCCCGCACAAAAGCGGGTGTGTGGCGCCGGAATCCTGCTGGTAGCTCAGTGTCTCCGTTTTCCCGCTCTGCGTGCCGGAATGGCTGCCGGCGTCCAGAGGAGAGGGGCGGGCCGAGGGCGTGCCCGAGACAAGAGCGGGAACCCCGGCGCCCACTGTGTCTAGTAAAGGGGGCTGGAGAATGCAAATAAGGCTCCAGCCCTCTGCGCTGCTATAGAACAGCGTCTCTCCCTTTCCCTGAGTGACAGGGTGGGGGCGGGAACGAAGCGGCGCTAGGCCGCAAAAGCCGGGGACTAAAGTTAGAAGCGCCGCCGCCGTAAAAGCGCGGTCGGCGCCGTCCCGGCGCACTACAAGTCGCAGCTGCGCCGCCGCTCCAGGGGCGGTCGGCGCGGCGGTCCCCACACGTAAAGTCCCCCAGTAATCTGCAGGGACTATAAGCCCAGCGCACAGCGCTACAGTCCCCGGCGCATTAGCACACCCAGCAAGCCTGGAGTGTGCGTGGCCTGCCATACGGGGACACAGAGTACCTGAAAGTTGCAGGGCCTTGTCCCTGAACGGCACTCCCGCTCCACATCCAGCAGGTTCTATGGGTTCTGTGGATGGAGCCCGGCCTCAGGGCTTGGTGGCCGGAAAGATCCCACTTCCTCAGAGCCCCTCAGGGGGATGGGGAAGGAAAACAGCATGTGGGCTCCAGCCTCCGTACCAGCAATAGGTACCTCAACCTTACAAACCGCAAGTGGGGTGAGAAGGGAGCATGCTGGGGGCCCCATATGGGCCCTCTTTTCTTCCATCCGATATAGTCAGCAGCTACTGCTGACTAAACAGTGGAGCTTATGCATGGATGTGTGCCTCCTTCGCACAAAGCAGAAAACTGGTGAGCCAGTGATCCCACTGGGGGTGTATAGCCAGAAGGGGAGGGCCTTACACTTTAGTGTAATTGCTTTGTGTGGCCTCCGGAGGCAGTGCTATACACCCAATCGTCTGGGTCTCCCAATGGAGCGCCGAAGAAAGGTATGAGCACATACGCTAGGGCGGAGTACAACACGTGGATCACATACATAGTGAGCCATCCTAATCAACAGGGCTCCCCCAGCATCTTATGCTACATAAAGGCACATTGAGGGAATGGTTCCCCCCTTTGTTACCATTCCTGCCATCCTGCTACAGGCCACTAGGTGGCGCCGCTCTGCTGCCAATTTGCCGCAGGAAATCTTATGGAAATATTCAGAGAGGAGTCATTTATAAGCCAGAAATGTAAATCCGGGCCCTGCCGGGAGGAGAGGACGCACCTGCCGGGGAGGAGAGGAGAGGAGAGGAGGAGAGGAGGAGAGGAGGCACCTGCCGGGGAGGAGAGGACGCACCTGCCGGGGAGGAGAGGAGAGGGGAGGAGAGGAGAGGACGCACCTGCCGGGGAGGAGAGGGAGAGGGGGAGGAGAGGAGAGGACGCACCTGCCGGGGAGGAGAGGAGAGGGGAGGAGAGGAGAGGACGCACCTGCCGGGGAGGAGAGGAGAGGAGGACGCACCTGCCGGGGAGGAGAGTAGAGGAGAGGGGAGGAGAGGAGAGGACGCACCTGCCGGGGAGGAGAGTAGAGGAGAGGGGAGGAGAGGAGAGGACGCACCTGCCGGGGAGGAGAGTAGAGGAGAGGGGAGGAGAGGAAGAGGACGCACCTGCCGGGGAGGAGAGGAGAGGGGAGGAGAGGAGAGGACGCACCTGCCGGGGAGGAGAGGAGAGGAGAGGACGCACCTGCCGGGGAGGAGAGGAGAGGAGGACGCACCTGCCGGGGAGGAGAGTAGAGGGGAGGAGAGGAGAGGAGGACGCACCTGCCGGGGAGGAGAGTAGAGGGGAGGAGAGGAGAGGAGGACGCACCTGCCGGGGAGGAGAGTAGAGGGGGAGGAGAGGAGAGGAGGACGCACCTGCCGGGGGAGGAGAGGAGAGGAGGCACCTGCCGGGAGGAGAGGAGAGCGGAGGAGAGGAGAGCGGAGGAGAGGATAGGGGAGGAGAGGATAGGGGAGGAGAGGATAGGGGAGGAGAGGATAGGGGAGGAGAGGATAGGGGCAGGAGAGGATAGGGGAGGAGAGGATAGGGGAGGAGAGGATAGGGGAGGAGAGGATAGGGGAGGAGAGGATAGGGGAGGAGAGGATAGGGGAGGAGAGGATAGGGGAGGAGAGGATAGGGGAGGAGAGGATAGGGGAGGAGAGGATAGGGGAGGAGAGGATAGGGGAGGAGAGGATAGGGG